>NW_025920455.1:63034-97297 GCF_902686445.1 Sciurus carolinensis
AAAAAAAAAAAAGAAATGAACACAAAATTCTCAAAACAACCAGAAGAAAACTAACAATGACAGAAACTAGTATATTTCTTTCAATATACTTTCAATATAACCTGTAATGAAAATGATGTAAATTCTCTAATTAAAAGACAGACTACCTAATAGAACTAAAAACAAGGTTCATCTGCTTACTATTTGCAAGAACTCCACCTCACTACCAAAAACATTCATTCATAAACTAAAAATGAAAGGTTGGAGAATGAAATTCCCATCAAAGGGAATCCTAAAGCAAGCAAGAGTAACCAGACTTATATCCAACAAAACTGACCTCAAATCAGTCATGAGACAAAGTAGGTCCTTATACTCTGATAAAAGGAATAATCCATTTCAAGAAGATATAATGGTTGTAAATATAGATGTACCAATGTCATAGAATCCAATTTTATAAAACATATTACAGGACTTATAGGGAGAGACCAGTCTGAATTCAATAATGGTGGGTGACTTCTATACCTTAATGTTAGCAAGAGATAGATCTTCCAGAACTGCCCCTCCCCCAAAATCAACTGAGAAACATTAGAATTACAGTATAGATCAAATGGACTTAACATCTCAGACTGTTTCATTTAACAGATGTAGAGAACACATTCTTTTCTTCAGTAAAAAGAATTTTCTCTAAAATAGACTATACTTTCAACAAGGAAGCAAGCTGAACAAATACAGACATGTTGAAATATTTCTTGCATCTTATACTAGCAGAAGGAAACTACAAATCAATGGCAAGAGTAACTGCAGACATTATACAATTACATAGAGACTGAAAATTACACTTCTGAACAAGTAGTGGGTCATTGAAGAAATCAGGGAGCAGATTTAAAATTCATAGACTCAAATGAAAGTGGAAACACAACACACCAGAATCTATGGGACACAGAAAAAGTAATTAGAAGAGATAGGTTTATAACTATAAGTACATAAATTAAAAAAAAAAAACTAGACAGACCTCAAATAAGTAACCTAATTGTGCATCTCAAGGTCTTTAAAAAACAAGAGCAAAACAAATCCCAAATCAGTACAAAGAAATAATAAAAATCAAAGCAGAAATAAACAAAACAGAGAATAAATGTACAAGAAAATGACTAATAAAACAGTTGGTTTTTGAAAAAATACACAAAAATAACAAACCCCTAGCCAAATTAAGCAAAATGAAGAAAGCATCTAAAATAAATAAAAATTAAAGTTGAAAAGAGATATATTACAATAGATACCAATGAAATCCAGAGGATCATGAGGGAATATTTAGAAAACTTCTAACCAATAAACTGTAAAATCTACAAGAAATGGAAACATTTCTAGACACAAATAACCTACAAAAATTGAACCAAAGGATATAAAATGTCTAAATAGATCAATAACAAATAATGAAATTAAAGCATTAATAAAATGTCCTAACAAAAAAAAAAGTCAAGGATTAGAAGAATTCACAGTTGAATTTACAAGATTGGTTAAATACCACCAATACTTCTTTAATTATTCTATATAACTGAAAGAGAAACAACTCTTCCAAACTCATTCTACAAAGCCAGTATTATCCTACTACCAAAATCAGTTAAGAATACACACACACACACAAATATACCCAGGTGTGTTGGTGCATGCCTATAATCATAGCATCTCAGGAGGCTGAGGCAGAAAGAACAAGAGTTCCAGATCAGTCTCAGCAACTTAGCAAAGCTCTGTCTCAGAATAGAAAATAAAAAGTACTGTGGGTGGGGTAAAGCATGCCTAGCTTCAATCCTTAGTACCAATAAATAAACAAAGAAAAATTTAAAATCACATGATCAATTCAACAGATACATAAAAATATTACATAAAATTTAACATCACTTCATGATAAAAACACTCAATAAATTATGACCATACCATAACATAATAAAGGCTATATATCACAAACCCATTGCCACCATTATTCTGAATGGGGAGAAATTTAAAGCATTTCTTCTAAATTTAGGAATGAGACAAGGGTGTCCACTGTACTACTCTTATTCAATAGAGAACTGGAAAGTTTATTTTTATTTTTTGCAGTACTGGAGATAGAACCCAAAGGTAATTTACCACTAAGCTAAATCTCCAATGATATATAAAAATGTTATATGTATATATATATATATATATATACATACACATGTTATATCATAAAATGTGTATATATAATATGCATTGTTATTTGATATATAATCAATTATGCATAGTTTTAT
The DNA here is from genome assembly GCF_902686445.1 of Sciurus carolinensis. NCBI lineage: Eukaryota > Metazoa > Chordata > Mammalia > Rodentia > Sciuridae > Sciurus > Sciurus carolinensis. Next base: position 65,281 of record NW_025920455.1, read on the forward strand.
ATATATAATATATATATATATATATATATATATATATATAATATATATTCTAAAGGGACACCAGGGATTGAACCCAGGGTTGCTTTAGTACTGAGCTACATCTCCAGGCCTTTTTATATTTTATTTGAGCCAGGGTGCATCTGGCTTCAAACTTGTTATCCTCCTGCTTCAGTTTCCTGAGTTTCTGGGATTACAGGCATGTTCCATCACACCTAGCTGAGAAGAGAAAACTTTAACCTATGAAGCAAGGCAAAAGAAATGAAAAGAAATTCAAATTATTCCTGTTTGCACATGATTCTATTTTCAACTTAGAAAATCCAGATGAGTCCACCAAAAGTCTTAAACAACTGATAAATTCATGAAGGTAGTAAGGTAAAAACCTGGGAAGTGAAAGACCCTCTACAATAAATGTTATACAACACTTGAAAAAGAAATTGAAGAAGACACTAGAAGATAGAAATACCTCCCATTTTCATGGGTTGGGAGAAATGGCCATACTACCAAAAGTGACTACAGATTCAGTGCAATCCCCATTAAAATAAATAAGAAATTCTTAACAAAACTTAAAAAAAAGACATAAAATACAGATGGGAGAATAAATGATCTTGAAGTTCCAAAGAAATTTTGAGCAAAAAAGAATAATGTTGGAGGTATCACAATACCCAATTTTGAAATGTTCTATTGTGCCTCAGTAACAGCTGTGGTACAGGCATGAAAACAGACATGTAGAACAAGTGAATATAATAGAGAACACAGCACCAAACCCATGCAGCTACAGTCAACTGATTTTCAACAAAGCCAAAAATATGTGGAAAAAGACAGGCTTTTTAGCAATGGTACTGGAAAAACTGGACTTACAACTAAAGAAGACTGAAATTAGATGTCTCTCTCGCTCTCTCATCCTGTACAAAAATCAACTCAAAATTTGTTAAAGACCTTAATGTATGACCCAAACTTTGAATCTCAAGGAAAACATAGGGAAACTTTAAGACATAGGTGCACACACAATGATTTCATGAACATGACTCCAATAACTCAGGAAATAATAACAAAAAATAGCAACTGAAGTTACATCAAGTTAAAAATCTTTGACCCAGCAAAAGAAATCATCAAAAGAGTGAAGAGATAAGCCATTATGGAAAATATTATGGAGGTTCCATAAAAAACTAAAAATAGAATTATCATATAATCCAGCTTTATCAGGGTATATCAAAGTCAGCATAGTAAAACCTGTATACCTCTTTATTGTGGCACTACTAACAGTAACCATGTTATGAAATTGACCCAGGTGACCATCAGCAGATGCATAAAGAAAATGTAAGAACACATGATAGAGTATTATTCATCCATAAAGAAGAATGAAATAATGTCATTTGTAGGAAAATGGAAGATAAATCCACTACAATTTAGATGTATGCAAAAACAAGTATTTCAAATTGGCATCAAAGGCTTGTATTTAATGACAGCCCTTTACTGATTACAAAAGTTTTTTCCATCATAGTGGAAACATAACCTTATTTGATCCTGCCAACAACTCTGTAAGGTAAAAAGAGTAAGTGTCTTCAACCCTATTCTACAATTCAGGAAGCTAAAGATTATAGAATTGATGTGATTTTTTTTCCAATAGGAGGTGTACTGGAAATTCAGAATGCAGAAATATTCAAAATCTAGCCTTCTTTCCAGTTAATGTGATACTTCATGGGACCTAGATCATTTGTTTTAATAAGCTGTTGGCCAACATCTAAATCCAGTGAATAAAAGGAAAACTTCAGTGACAAAGAAACAGAATTTTTTTTAAATACATGAGTCTTTTGCTAACAGTCATTTTCACACCAGCAGAAACTTAATTGGTTATGTTTTAATTATCTCTCCATCACTTTGACAAAATTTGCAGGAGTAAAGATTTATCTTGGCTCATGGTTTTATACCCTGGTCACTTGGCTCCATTGCTATGGATCAATGGCAAGGCAGATTATCCTTGTGGAGAGCACATAGCAGAGCAGACCTGCTCATTTCATGGCAGCTGGGAAGTAGAGAGGGCAAGAGAAAAGATATAGGGACAAAACAAGTCCTACAAAGGCAAACTTTCAGGGACCCACCTTTTCCAACTAGACCCTACCTCCTACAGCTTCCATAGCTGAGAACCAAACCTCCAATGCTTAAAGCCTTTAAGGGTTATCTCAGATCCAAACTAAAAAAGAGCTATATTTTTCATTGTTTTTTGCTTGTTTCTTTTTTGAGTAGTGGAATTTTTGTGGGAAAAAATTTCAAAATAATTTTAAGATTTTCTTAAAGCTGATATATTAATTATATCTGGACTTCTTTTTCATATTGAAGGAATGTTTCAGAAGAGTATTTTGCAAAACCAACTGACTTCAGTTTAAATAAAAGATTTTACTGACCCAATTAGCTGATATAGTGCACCAAAACAAACAATAATTTCCATTTCCCAAAAACTCAAAACCTTATGGAAAAAAGAAATGAGCTAACAAACTTTTAAAGATATGATTATTTCTGATGCATTATTCCAAAAATATCACAAACACACTTATAAAAATACCATTTTAAAACTTTGAACAAATTATTAGGCTAATGGTTAATTCAAATTACCACAGCTATATTATCTGCAGAGTACAAGACTTTACAACCCATTCAATCCCATAGTATAAGTATTTTTTCCAAGTATATTTATTTGATAAATTCCTCCTACAGTATAATAATTACTATCCTAACAAATCAGAACAGTTTATGCCCCAAAAGTAGCTACTAGTTTTCTTTATTCAACATAGTCTGGTTAATTCTTAAAATCTTCAGTGGTAGACATATGGTTATACTAAAATATAAAAACAAAACTCATTTGAATTTTAAAGATACATACATATTTACTTAAAAATTATGATTAGTATTATTAGTTCATTATCAGAGGTAATGAAAAAAATCTTAGCATCACAAGGTATCGAGCACTAACCAGAATTCTAAACAACATTTTTTTTTAAAACCTCTAATTTAATTTGTTAAAAACTGTAAATATACAAACTATTTTACTGGCTTACCTGGGGAAATCAGAGATTTTCTCTTATATTTAGCCTGAACAAAATTTAAAATATCTTACTAAAACAGGAAAAAAGAAAAAAGACAAACTTAATTTGTATACTAATAATCAATTTAATGTCTTAAAATATTTCAAACAGCCTAGAGCACTGGCACACACCAGTTACTCAGAGGATACAAGAGGACCACAAATTCAAGGCCAGCCTTAGCAATTTAGCAAGGTCAAAAGCAACTTAGTGAGACCCTGTCTTAAAATAAGAAAAAAAAAATGCTAGAATGTGGTTCAATGGCAAAGCAACCCCAGGTTAAATTCCTAGTTCAAAAGAAAAGAATAGAAAAAATATTTACCCACATATTATATGTTAATTATAAAAGTAAGATTTGCCTTAGTGTTCTGTTATCCCAGTGACTGTGGAGTCTGAGGCAGGAGGATCCAAAGTTCAAAGCCAGCTTCAGCAAAAGTAGGAACTAAGCAACTTGGTGAGATCCTGTCACTAAATAAAATACAATAGGCCTGGGGATGTGGCTCAATGGTTAAGTGTCCCTGAGTTCAATTCCTGGTACACCCCCCACATATGATTTTGTGTGTATGTGTGTGTGTGTGTATATATATATAGATAGATAGATAGATAGATAGATATACAAATAAATATTATAGAGGTTAAAGTGGAGAAATCTAATAGATACCACCCTAACTAAATTATCCAAGTTAACATCACCAATGGACAAACCAACATAATCTACCTCTTCATACATCTGAGCAGCCCACACATCAATCATGTTCTATTGTTTCCAGAAATGTAAAATGGGAAGCTAATCAGGGGGTATAAAGCAGACATATCAAAAACTAAGGGACATTCTAATACACAATGGTCTTAAAATTTTCAAAAGCATCAATGTTACATAAAGCAAAAGCTGGGAACCTGTTCCCTGTGAAGGGCAACCACCACCACCAACTGCCATGTTCATTCTTAGATTGACTCCAACCCCCAAAAAAAAAAATCTGCATAGGACAGAATTGCATAGTGAAATTTGAATATGAACTACAGATTAAACAGAATTATTGTAGCAATGCTACATTTTCTGAAAATACTACTATGGGTTATAAAAAAAGAAAGTCTTTGGGGCTGGAGTTGTAGCTCAGTGGTAAAGCAATTGCCTAGCAAGTGTGAGGTACTGGGTTTGATGCTCAGCACTGCAAAAAAAAAAAAAAAAATCAAATAAATGTATTGTGTCCATCCACACTTAAAAAAAAAAATTAAAAGAAAAAAAAATGCCATCACGCACAGGAAAATCCAAACTATATTTAGGGGTAAAGGAACATGATACCAGCAAATTGCCCTCCAAGAGCTCCTGGGGAAAAATGTTTATGTGAGGAGGCACAGAGGAGAAGAGAGGAGATGAGAGAGAATGATAAAGAAATGTTGCAAAGTGTTAATGGATTAATTCAAATGAAGGTCACAAGAATTCTTCGCACCACTCTTGAAGAATTCTTTTTGTAAATTTGAAAATACTTCAAAATAAGAAGTCTTTTAAAATTGTTTATCCCTGTTTCACTCAGGTCACTGCAAGGAAAGTTCAACAATGCTTTCAATGCACTTTGTAGAACATAAACCTTGCAAATCTACAGTGACTTTTTTTAATTGTAAACAAATGGGATACAAGTTGCTTCTCTGTACATGGCGTAAAGGCATACCATTTGTGTAATCATAAATTTACATAGGGTAATGTTGTTTGATTCACTCTGTTACTTTTTCCCTTCCCTCCCACCACTCTTTTCCCTCTATATAGTCCTTCCTTCCTCCATTCTTGCCCCCCTTCCTAACCCTATGTCTAACCCTAACACTAACCCCTCCCACCCCCCATTATGTGTCATCATTCACTTATTAGCGATATCATTCGCCCTTTGGTTTTTTGAGATTGGCTTATCTCACTTAGCATGATATTCTCCAATTTCATCCATTTGCCTGCAAATGCCATAATTTTATCATTCTTTCTGGCTGAGTAATATTCCATTGTATATATATACCACAGTTGCTTCATCCATTCATCACTTGAAGGACATCTAGGTTGGTTCCACAATCTGGCTATTGTGAACTGAGCAGCTATGAACAGTGATGTGGCTGTATCTCTGTACTATGCTGATTTTAGGTCCTTTGGGTATAGGCCAAGGAGTGGGAAAGCTGGGTCAAACGGTGGTTCCATTCCACGTTTTCTAAGAAGTCTCCACACTGTTTTGCAGAGTGGCTGCACTAGTTTGCAGCCCCACCAGCAATGTATGAGTGTACCTTTTTCCCCACATCCTCACCAACACCTGCTGTTGCTTGTATTCTTGATAATCACCGTTCTAATTGGGGTGAGATGGAATCTTAGGGTGGTTTTGACTTGCATTTCTCTTATTACTAGAGATTGTGGCGAGCCGCCTCACCACCATGATAAGATGGCGCTGGTTTCCTGAAGTGCTTTCTAGGTAAACAAGCCCATATTTGGTTAAGCTAACTGTTGCAAATGGGAGTACCTATGAACATAGGCCAAATGGCAGGAGTAGATGGCTATTGCAAGAGTATAAAAGTGTATGAATTCAGCTCAAGAGGTAGAAGAAGAAAAATCATGGTTTTATAATAATAAGGTCCTTATTAAATCGCTGAAGGAAGATTCCTGTGTCGTGCTTTCTTGCGGGCAAGGGACACGACAAGTGGTGCCGAAACCCGGGAATCAGAACTTTCAGTGGTCAGGAGGTGCACCGGTAAGTACCACAGGTAAGTGGGGTCTGTGGACTAGGATTTAACCGACTTTGTGTAGTCGGTCAGCAAAGATAAATTCAACCGACTTTGTGTAGTCGGTCAGCAAAGATAAATTCAACCGACTTTGTGTAGTCGGTCAGCAAAGATAAATTCAACCGACTTTGTGTAGTCGGTCAGCAAAGATAAATTCGACCGACTTTGTGTAGTCGGTCAGCAAAGATAAATTCGACCGACTTTGTGTAGTCGGTCAGCAAAGATAAATTCGACCGACTTTGTGTAGTCGGTCAGCAAAGATAAACTCGACCGACTTTGTGTAGTCGGTCAGCAAAGATAAATTCAACCGACTTTGTGTAGTCGGTCAACAAAGAAAGATATTTTGTTTTCGCTTTCATTCTGCTTGCTCTGAACGCTGCTTTCATTATGGGCAATTCTCCATCTAGTTCATTAGTACAGCCTTTAGATTTTTTGTTGCGCTCTAAAGAGCTCAAGGTTAAATGCAGTACTTTAGAAACATTCCTTGTAAGAATTGATAAGGCAGCCCCATGGTTTGCTGTCTCCGGAAGCTTGACTCCTGCCAGCTGGGATAAGTTGGGAAAAGATTTGGATTTCCTTCAGGAGCAGGGACAGTTGGAGAAAGGAGTGATACCACTATGGAAATTAATAAAAGGATGTATTCTTGATGGTAGATGTCAGGAAGCTATTCATAAAGGACAGGCAGTTCTTGAACAACTACATGAGGAGAAGTCCGAGGATTCTATGAGTACTTCCAGTAAACATAGTGCAGGAGAGCAGGTTTATGGAACTATTCCAAAGAGGAGACTGTACCCAGATTTAAAAGCCCTTAGAACACCAGAAGATACAGGGGAGTCAGAATCAGACGGTGATGAGAAAGTGAAAGAGCTAACGCAGCACTTACGGAAGGTGAAGATAAAAGAAGGGGGAACTAAGAGGCAAAAAGATTTCAGACAGAAGGACTATGAGGAAGAACAGAAGCCAGCTCTAGCCTATGATCCTCCCCCATATGTGGGAGGGGTTCCAGGCACAGGTAGAGCTTTTAACTCTGCAGCTTGGAGGGCTGCCCATGTAGAGTTGAGGTTTGCCTGTCCTGTATTCCAGGACAATGATGGGGGAAGACATCAGGAACCCATAGAATTTAAAATGATAAAGAATATAGCAGAATCTGTCTGCACTTATGGTGTGGATGCTGCTTTTACTATCGCCCAAATAGAAGGGCTCAATAGATTCTGCATGACCCCCTCGGACTGGGCCAGTTTAGTGAAAGCTTGTGTTTCCCCAGGTAAATATTTAGACTGGAGAGCCTTCGTGTTAGAGGGGGCCAATGAACAGGCTGCACGCAACCAAGCTATGGGCAAACCTGCCTGGGATGTGGATATGCTTCTGGGGCAGGGTAGATTTGCCAATCAGCAAACAGGCTTTCCATTAGAGGTTTATGAACAAATTAATAAGATCTGCATTGCTGCCTGGAAAGCACTTCCTAATAAAGGAGAGGTGCGAGGTAACTTAACAAAAATTGTCCAAGGCCCCACAGAAGCTTTTTCAGATTTCGTGGCTAGAATGGTAGATACAGCAGGGAAGATCTTCGGGGATGCTGATGTAGCTATGCCTTTAATTAAACAATTAGTATATGAACAATGTACAAGAGAATGCAGAAATGCTATTAATCCATTTAAAAGCAAAGACATAGAGGCATGGATGAAAGCTTGTAGAGAAATAGGTGGCCCATTAACAAATGCAGGCTTAGCCGCTGCCTTACTTCACATGGAAGGACTATTAAAGGCTTTATTAAAGGCTAATGGAGCACCTTTAGAGGTTTCCTCAGCTAGGAAGTTTTTAAAAGCTGTAGAAGACAAAGCCCCTTGGTTTTTAGATAAGGGCTTGTTGGATCAAGAGAAACTATCACAAGAGACAGAAAAAGGCCCCCCTCCTGATCCCTTCCACGCAGCTCCATGGCCACCTAGGGAGGGAACACCCATGTCCTTGAAGCAGTCCTCCCCCTAGGCAGAGATCTCAGCAGCTCCATTCCTCAAAAGTAGTAAGAAATAATGTTTTGTTATTTTCTGCATTCAAACCTAACCTGATTTCTCAACCAGAAAGAAAAAGGGTTAAAAAAGTCCTGGGTGATCCTCCCTCCCCCCTGCCTGGCCTTGCTGAAGCCTGCATTGGAATGTAAACTGCAACAGTCTCAGCGGGAAAGGGGGGTAACCTGAAGATAAGAAAAAGAAAACAAAAGGGTGTCTGTTTTAAACTTCTGGACTGCTACACAGAATTAACTCATTTTCCAGGATTCTTGTTTTGTTTTGTTTTTCTTTAATGCTGTATTTTTGAGCTCATAATTTTGATCTTGCATACCTAGGTTAATGATTTTTTTCTCTTTTTGATCAGTTCTATTTTTTATTCAACTAAAGTTTTTGAACATCTGTTACATTGCAATGGGGATTCACCTATAAAGTTACAAGGCCTTTGATTTTGCGTTATTTGTATGTCGTGCTGTCTGGTGTCATGTCTTGTCTGCATCAAAACTGAGCGCTCCTAAAATTAAAATTTAAAAATGGATCCAAATACTTTTATTCACGTGATTTAAAAGGGTTCAATTTAAATTGAGTAAACTAATCAAAGTGAAATGTCTTTAAAAATAACTTGCAAGTCTCTAGGTGGTCAAACTAATAAAATGTTGATGTTAAACAATGTCTAATATCAATTGTTTCTAGAACTTTTCTTCAACAGGAAAGAGACAGCAAATACTGTTCAGGACACCTGCCTGCTTTCTTGGTTTTTACAGAATAAGTAAATTAGAGTTACCATATAAGGGATTACTTAAATGTGTTTGTAGAGACATCTGATTAATTTACAAAATTAAAATGCTCATTGTTAAATAACATCAAGTACTCTTAACTCCTTAAATTCCATGGAGTATCATACTTAAACATTATTGGTGCTTTCATAGGTTGGTAAATAAAAAAGGTTTAAACTTGCTTTGTGTCATCACTAAATTAAAAACAAGGTTACTAAGAGTTATGTCTTAACAAGTACAATTCTATATACAAAGGGTTCTAAAGGTTTCAACTGTGTTTCAATTAGAGTACTATAAACAACAAAATATTTAATCTTATTAAAATAGAGCAATTTATCTAAATTCAGAAATTTCATAAGAGTTGTTTCAGAATGTGAACAAAAGGGGTCAACAGATAGGAAAGAGAAAATAAAAGGGTCTGGGTATGGAAATATATTTAGTAAAAGGGAAAAGGAAATGTTTCTGGGTAAGAAAGTGCTTGTGTGATGAAATACATGAGGGTCTAAGTAAGTGCTAAGAAAGTCTATGTAAGTAAAGGGCAAGTTTCAACATGTTTGTGTGAAACTGAGTTGGTTGTGTGTATGTGAGACAGCTAAAGCTATTAAAGGTTTTTCCTAAGGTGAAATACTAATGTTCTGATATACACCAAAGTTTAATCTACATGGTAAAATGACATGGTAAAATGGCAAGGATTTCTTAGAAACACTAATTTACTCTTAACTTTGTGTCTATTAAGTTTTATTCTTTAGAACAATTAGTCTTAAAAATTGGGGTGTATACAATTATGGTTAAACAACTGTTAAAGTATTGTACTGTGTTACAGAGTCTACATTTTTCTTAAGAAACTAAATTTGGTAAGAAAAAAGTGTCAAGGTAATTGTGAAATGGTTTCTAGTTGTATATGAAATGTGTTCATATTTTTCAGGTATACAAGTTTTTAAAGCAGGAAATTTATCAAGCTGTGCTATTCTCCAGATTAAACTTGTCTGTAATGGTAATCTTAAACTTATAAAGAGTAAATTTTAATTGGGGATTTATTTCTATCATTTAATGTACTATTATGGGACATATTATCAGTAAGGTATATGTAACATTGGTTACTTATTTCACTGAGATAAAAATTTAAATGTAAATATATATCTAAGAGTTAGTGACAGACTGATTTGTTTAAAGGTTCATATTGTAGAAGGTAAAAACATTTTGCTACACAAAAGAAAAGTTAAAAGCTCTCTCAGCCTTTCTTTGATTGATTCCTGTTTTGGATATAATGTTAGACTGTGTTAACTAATGTTTATATGGACTCAGAAATCAATATATATAAACTTCTTAAAATGACATTTAAGAAAGAGTATAATGCATTATAGCAAAAATGGGACAACAATGACTGAGATTGGGGTCCCTGACTTCATGACTGTAGCATGCCGGGTGCCTGGAAGTTTTCCTGTGTAGGAGCACAAGATGCCTAACTGCTGTGGCAGTAACCTCCCTGGGGAGGCTCTGTACAGGAGTCCTATACAATGTTAAATTGTGTTAATTATAAAGTTTATATAGACTCAGGAAACAGTATATGTAGACTACTTAATGATATTTAAGAAAGAAGTAAAGATCAACATCAAAATTAGAACACTTAAGATTTGTAAGGAGCCACGCCTTACCTGAGATAAGGCTCTGCCTCCCACCTTACTGCATGTTAAAGTGACTCCAAAATAAGTCAGACTTCAGCTTATTTAAAGTTATAATCAAAAGATTGGTTTTTTTTGTTGTAAAATTACTATGATCTCAAATAGGAAATATAATGTGGTTCTCAGTCAAAATTCAAAATAGCTATTATACAAGCAGAATATATTTTTACTCTTACTTATTTCATTTTGTAAAACTGTTACCTATTAATGTTTTGCAGAAGTAGCTGCTTCAAGAACACGCAACCTAGGTAACTTGTGATAATAAGCCATCACCTAACAAATAGTGGTAACAGATACCAAAACAAATAGTGGTAACTTCCAGAACTAATGCAGACTCCAGTTAGATAAAAGGGTAAATAACTGTAAAGTTATGGACATTAAAGTTAAAGCCCAGTACTCTTACTTTATGACTGGTGAGACTGGCTTGCTGGATGATTAAGATCAAACTTAGAGATTGGAGTACAGAAGGCAAGATACACCAGTATTTGGATCTTTTGCCCTCAGTCAGCTTGAACCCAGGGAATAAGAGGACTTCTCTAAGGAGCACTTAAGGTGTTGTAAACTGTAGGTGCCATCAATCCTAACAACAAGGTTTCATCTTTATTTGCTCAGTTACAAAATTTGATTTTGGGCCATTCTGCACCCTTTTATCCTGTACATATAAGAGCTCATACGTCTCTCCCTGGACCTATTGTTGAAGGAAACGCAAGGGCAGATGCCGCTACCCGCACAATTTGTTTTCTTTCTTCTCTTGACAGTGCTCGAGACTTTCATAATAAGTTTCATGTTAACTCCCAAACACTTCGTAAGCGCTTCTCTATTCCTCGAGCAGAAGCGAGACAGATTGTCTTAGATTGTTCCCATTGTGTTCCATTTCACCATCTCCCTTCTCTTGGTGTTAACCCCCGAGGCTTGTGACCTCTTACGATTTGGCAAATGGATGTTACTCATATTACAGAGTTTGGTTTCCTAAAATATGTTCATGTCTCAATAGATACTTTTTCTGGAGTTATGCATGCCTCTGCTTTGGCAGGAGAAAAAGGCCATCATGTCATCTCCCATTGCCTAGAGGCTTGGGCCGCCTGGGGCCTTCCATGCTCCTTGAAGACAGATAATGGGCCAGCGTACACTGGTCAACAATTCACCTCTTTCTGCTCCACTATGGGAGTGCAACTGACTCATGGCTTACCTTACAACCCCCTAGGTCAGGGAATCGTGGAGAGAGCTCATAGAACGATTAAAGAACTTTTACAAAGACGAAAAGGGGGAATAGGAGCAAGCTGTACTCCTAAAGAGCGTTTGTCTTTGGCTTTTTTTACCATTAATTTTTTAACTTTGGATGCACATGATAATTCTGCGGCTGACAGACATTGTTCGCCGCCTGCCCCCCCTTTTTCTATTTCTATTATCAAACAGTTCGGAAGTGATTTTAAATTGTTCTAATGACAATATTACCTGCCTGCTTTCAGAGTGTTGGAACGGTAGTGAATCTGTTGCTGTGATTGTAAAAGTACCCACCTTTGTACCTGTCCCAGTGGAGGTCAATCCAGATAATTTTCCGTTGGTGAACCTCTTCAGAGAAAAGAGAGACTTTGGCATTACCGCAGCCATAATAACTGCTATTGCTGTCTCTGCTGCTGCAGTCACGACCGCTGCTCTAGCCATGACCAATCAAGTTCAAACAGCACAAACCATTAATCAAGTCATACAGCAAACTGCACAGGTGCTAGAATCCCAGGACCGCGTCAACAGACATATCCTATCAGGGATCTTGGCGGCGAATCAAAGGATAGATTTACTACAAGTACAGTTGGATTAACTTTTCAACATTGCACAAGTTGGATGCATCGGAAATCATAAACACATGTGTATAACTCCAGTAAGATATGAAGAAGCAAAGAATCAAAGCCACTTGATTTCCGCCTTTCTTGCAGGCAATTGGTCCCTAGAAGCTGAGAAGATGATGACTCAACAATTATTGCAGATTTCGATTTTAAATGACACTCGTGTTGAGCCTGTTACTTTGAGTCAGTTCTCTAGCTGGCTCACCTCTGCCTTTAGTTATTTTAAAGAATGGATTAATGTGGGGATCTTTGAATGTATTTGTTCTGCAGGTATTTGCCTTTGCCTTTGGTTTATTTGCAAGCTAAGAGTGCGTCAAGCACGTGAAAAGGCGGTGTTAATTCAAGTTGTGTTAGCCATTGAACAAGGGGTGTCACCTTCTGTGTGGTTGGCTAATCTGGCACGGGAATAAATGACATTTTTAGTATATCTCTGTTAGAGTTAGAATTATCATTTACGCTAGGTGTCTGCAGGGTACTGCTGTAATTACTATGTACTTTTCTTTGAGGACTGTGTATTTACATCCTGGGGATTTCTTGTACTAATTAAGGCTTCAATTGTCTTGTAACTTCCACCTTTGATCTTGAGCTGTAACAATGATGTTGGAGGAGAGAACTGTTACTATATGCCTTGTGTTCATTATGGTGCCCCTGTATTGTGCAGCATTGGCAAGTAGGGTGATGTGTTTTCCTACCTCAGGCCTTTGCAGTTGCGTAAGCTGGATAAGCTCCCCCTAGTATGGTTTTCCATACCGCTATGTCTTCATGGACACAGGATGCGAGGCAAAGCACTGCACTTGAGAGTTTTATTTTTGAACCTCAAGGAAGGCATGCCCTATTGCATGTGGGTTTGATGTCCACGTCCCACCCTACAAAAAAAGGCATTGGCTTAGGTGATATTAGGCCCGGAGAAGGCGCCACTCTGGGACTGACGTTCACTATTTGCCACTTTTGCACAGTAGGATAGGGCCTCTACCTTCACCTGTGTTCATAAAATAAAGAAGGGGGAGCTGTGGCGAGCCGCCTCACCACCATGATAAGATGGTGCTGGTTTCCTGAAGTGCTTTCTAGGTAAACAAGCCCATATTTGGTTAAGCTAACTGTTGCAAATGGGAGCACCTATGAACATAGGCCAAGTGGCAGGAGTAGATTGGCTATTGCAAGAGTATAAAAGTGTATGAATTCAGCTCAAGAGGTAGAAGAAGAAAAACCATGGTTTTATATTAATAAGGTCCTTATTAAATTGCTGAAGGAAGATTCCTGTGTCGTGCTTTCTTGTGGGCGAGGGACACGACAAGAGATGTTGAACATTTTTCCATATGTTTGCTGATTGCTTGTAGATCTTCTTATGTGAAGTGTCTGTTCATTTCCTTAGCCCATTTGTCGATTGGATTATTTGCATTCTTGGTGTAGAGTTTTTTGAGTTCTTTATAGATTCTGGAGATTAGTGCTCTATCTGAAGTATGATTGGCAAAGATTTTCTCCCACTCTGTAGTCTCTTTCTTCACATTGCTGTGGTTTCCTTTGCTGAGAGAAAGCTTTTTATTTTGAATCTATCCCAGTTATTGATTTTTGCTTTTATTTCTTGCTATGGGAGTCCTGTTGAGGAAGTCTGGTCCTAAGCCGACATGTTGAAGCTCTGGATCTACTTTTTCTTCCATAAGATGCAAGGTCTGTGGTCTGATTCCGAGGTCCTTAATCCATTTTGAGTTTTGTTTCGTGTATAGTGAGAGATATGGGTATAGTTTCATTCTGTTGCATATGGATTTCCAATTCTCCCAGCACCATTTGTTGAAGAGGCTATCTTTTCTCCATTGCATATTTTTGGCACCTTTGTCTAGTATGAGAAAATTGTATTTATTTGGTTTTGTGTCCGTGTCCTCTATTCTGTACCATTGATCCAACTTTCTATTTTGATACCAATACCACGCCATTTTTGTTACTATTGCTTTGTAGTAGAGAAGGGGGTATTGCGATAGCCCCTGCTTCACTCTTTCTGCCAAGGATTGCTTTAGCTCTTCTGGGTTTTTTATTCTTCCAGATAAATTTCATAATTGCTTGCTCTATTTCTGTTAGGTACATCATGGGGATTATAATTCGAATTGCATTGAATCTGTATAGCACTTTTTGTCTTATGGCCATTTTGACAATATTAATTCTTCCTATCCAAGAACATGGGAGATCTTTCCATCTTCTAAGGTTTTCTTGAATTTCTTTCTTTAGTGTTCTGTAGTTCTCACTGTAGAGATCTTTCACCTCTTTTGTGAGATTGATTCCCAAGTATTTTATTTTTTTTGATGCTATTGTGAATGGGGTAGTTTTCCTAATTTCTCTTTCTGAAGATTCATCACTTATGTATAAAAATGCCTCAGATTAAGTGCATTGATCTTATATGCCACTACTTTACTGAATTCACTTATGAGATATAAAAGTTTTCTGATGGAATTTCCTGGTTCCTCTAAGTATATAATCATATCATCAGCGAACAGGGATAGTTTGAGTTCTTCTTTTCCTATTCGTATCCCTTTAATATCTTTGGTCTGTCTAATTGCTCTGGCTAGAATTTCAAGGATGATATTGAAAAGAAGTGGTGAAAGAGGGCATCCCTGCCTTGTTCCAGTTTTAGGGGGAATGCTTTCAGTTTTTCACAATTTAGAAAGATATAAGCCATGGGCTTAGCATAGATGGCCTTTACAATTTTAATGAATGTTCCCACTATCCCTATTTTTTCTAGTGTTTTGAGCAAGAAGGGGTGCTGTATTTTATCAATTGCTTTTTCTGCATCTATTGAAATAATCATGTGATTCTTGACTTTAAGTCTGTTGATATGGTGAATTACATTTACTGATTTCCTGATGTTGAACCAACCTTGCATCCCTGGGATGAATCCCACTTGATCATGGTGCACTATCTTTTTAATATGTTTTTGTATGCGATTTGTTAAAATTTTGTTGAGAATTTTTGTGTCAATGTTCATTAAGGATATTGATCTGAAATTTTCTTTGCTCAATATGTCTCTGTCTGGTTTAGGTATCAGGGTAATATTGGTTTCATAGAATGACTTTGGGAGAGTTCCCTCCTCTTCTATTTTATGGAATACTTTGCAAAGTATTGGAATGACCTCTTCTTTAAAGGTTTTGTAGAACTCAGCTGAGAACCCATCTGGTCATGAACTTTTCTTTGTTGGTAGGCTTTTGATGACTTCTTTAATTTCATTACTTGAAATTGGTCTATTTAAATTGTGTATGTCCTCCTCATTCAGTTTAGGCAATTCGTATGTGTCTAGAAACCTGTTGATGTCTTCGAAATTTTCTATTTTGTTGGAGTATAGATTTTCAAAATAACTTCTAATTTTGTTTTGTATTTCATTTTTTTCTGTTGTGATATTTCCTTGTTATTCCACATTTTAGTGATTTGGGTTTTCTCTCGTCTTCTCTTTGTTAGTGTGGCTAAAGATTTATCAATTTTATTTATTTTTTGAAGAACCAACTATTTATTTTGTCAATTTTTTGTATTGTTTCTTTTTTTTCAATTTCATTGATTTCAGGTCTGAGTTTAACTATTTCCTGTCTTCCACTACTTTTGGTGTTGGTCTGTTCTTCTTTTTCTACGGCTTTGAGCTGTAGTGTTAGGTCGTTTTTTGTTGAGTTTTACTTCTTTTATTAAATGCGCTCCATGAAATAAATTTTCTTCTAAGTACCGCTTTCATAGTGTCCCAGAGATTTTGATATGATGTTTCTTTTTTCTAATTTACCTCTAAGAATTTTTTAATTTCTTCCTAATATCTTCTGTTATCCATTCATCATATAATAGCATATTGTTTAATCTCCAGGTGTTGGAGTAGTTTCTGTTTTTTACTCTTTCATTTATTTCTAACTTCAATCCATTATGATCTGATAGAATACAAGGTAGTGTCTCTATCTTCTTGTATTTGCTAACATTAGCTTTGTGGCATAATATATGGTTTATTTTAGAGAAGGATCCATGTGCTGCTGAGAAAAAAGTGTATTCACTCTTGCTTGGATAGTATATTCTATAAAAGTCTGTTAAGTCTAAATTATTGATTGTGCATTATTGAGATCTAAGGTTTCTTTGTTCATTTTTTGTTTGGAAGATCTGTCCAGTGGTGAGAGAGGCATGTTAAAATCATTGTTTTATGGTCTATTTGGTTTCTAAAATTGAGAAGGACTTGTTTGACATACATGGATGAGCCACTGTTTGGGGCATAGATGTTTATGATTGTTATATCTTGCTGATTGATGCTTCCCTTAAGCAGTATGAAATGTGTTTCTTTATCCCTTTTTACTAACTTTGGCTTGAAGTCCACATTATCTGAAATGAGGATGGATACTCCAGCTTTTTTGCTGAGTCCCTGTGCATGGTACGTTTTTCCCCATCCTCTCACCTTTAGTCTATGGGTATCTCTTTCTATGAGGTGAGTCTCTTGCAGGCAACATATTGTTGGATCTTCCTTTTTAATCCAATCTGCCAGTCCATATCTTTTGATTGATGAATTCAGGCCATTAACATTCAGGGTTATTATTGAAATACGATTTGTATTCCCGGTCATTTGGTTCATTTTAAAATTTTATTTATTTATTTATTTATTTATTTATTTATTTATTTATTTATTTATTTTTGGGTGCTGGGGAATGAACCCAGGACCTTGTGCTTACAAGGCAAGCACTCTACCAACTGAGCTATCTCCCCAGCCCCTATTTATTTATTTTTTGACACAACTTGGTTCCTCCTTTATTTGACAGTTCCTTTAGGATAATTCCTCCCTTTGCTGATTTGCTTCTTTGTTTTTTATCTCTTCCTCAGGGAATATTTTGCTGAGAATGTTCTGTAATGCTGGCTTTCCTTTTGTAAATTCTTTTAGCTTTTGTTTATCATGGAATGATTTATATCATCGTCAAATTTGAAGGTAAGTTTTGCTGGGTATAAGATTCTTGGTTGGCATCCATTTTCTTTCAGAGCTTGAAAAATGTTGTTCCAGGTCCTTCTAGCTTTTAGGGTCTGGATTGAAAAATCTGCTGATATCCATATTCCCTGAATGTAATTTGGTTCTTTTCTCTCACAGCCTTTAAAATTCTGTCTTTATTTTGTATGTTCGGTATTTTCATTATAATGTGCCTTGGTGTGGATCTCTTGTCATTTTGTGTATTTGGAGTCCTATAAGCCTCTTGGACTTGATTTTCCATTTCATTCTTCAGATTTGTGAAATTTTCTGAAATTATTTCATTGAATAGATTGTTCATTCCTTTGGTTTGTTTCTCTAAGCCTTCCTCAATCCCAATAATTCTCAAATTTGGTCTTTTCATGATATCCCATAGTTCTTGGAGATTCTGTTCCTGATTTCTTACCATCCTCTCTGTTTGTTCAACTTTGTTTTCAAGGTTACATATTTTGTCTTCAATATCTGAGGTTCTGCCTTCCAGGTGTTCTATCCTATTGGTTGTGCTTTCTATGGAGTTCTTAATTTGGTTTATTGTTTTCTTCATTTCAACGATTTCTGTTTGTTTTTTTTTCAATATCTCTGACTCTTTATTGAAATAATCTTTTGCTTCCCGTATTTGCTCTTTTAACTGTCCATTGGTGCTATCATTCAATGCCTGCATTTGCTCTTTCATCTCATCCTTCAATGCCTGCATTTGCTCTTTCATCTCATCGTTTGCTTCCCTGTTCATTTTAATTATGTACATTCTGAACTCCCTTTCTGTCATTTCTTCTGCCATGCTGTCATTGGATTTTATTGATGTATCATCTAGATTTGTTTGGGGCATTTTCTTCCCTTGTTTTCTCATATTGTTCAGGAATCAGTGGGTCATTAAGATATTGCAGATTTCTTCTATTGACTTATAATGTCCCTGAAGATTGCTAGTATATCCCCTCTTATCCTTCAGTAGCCTGCAGTCTTGGAGAAAGTTGATAATGCGGTGCTCCACAAGGAAGCTGCCTCTCTAGGGTTGGTGACCCTCAGGTGGGGTATATTCCCTGATAGTGGGCAGAGGTGCCTCCACTTGTTGACCAATGGTCATCCAAAGGGGAACTAGGCTGTGGGCTGAGGCAAGGCCTGTTTGAGCCTGTGTCTCTGGTTTTACTGTCCTTGTGGGAAAACCTCACCCGGCAGGGATGACTCACCCAGTGGGGAGGTCTCACTGGTCAGTTCCCCTTCTAGAGGTTCCCCTCAATCTACAACTACTGCCTGGGCTGGGCTGTCTTCCTCTGCATTGTTCCCAGGGGCCCGGACCTACCTCCTGGGCCTGGGAGCCTCACCCTTCACAGACAAATCTCCTTAGGCTGCCTCTCCTCAGAGAATCTGCCCACAGTCCTGGAAACTTCGCTCCGCCCCTAGGCGTGTCTCTGTGTGGCTCTTCCACCAAGAAGCTGGTCCTGGGACCCTGATCTGCACCTAATCACCTGGCTATGCGGCCCCTCCTCTGAGTCGCCACCTGGAGCCCCGTTCAATAGCTCTGAGACCCAGAGACCCACTACACACCTCTTCCTCCTAACAGCCACCCAGTTTCTGATGCAGTCACTAGGAGTCCAAGCAACTCACTCTGCATCTCCTCCTCCCGCCAACTGCCCATAACCCTAGGCAGTAACTCTGAGTCCAAGTGACCCGCCCTGTTCCTCCTCCTCCTTGGGGTAGCCCCCCAGGTGTTCAGGAGCGGTTGCTTTGAGACCCAGCCACCCACTGTGCTCCTCCTCCAGGCAGGCCACCGGTGTTCAGGAGTGGTTGCTTTGAATCCAAACAACTCACCACTTGCCTCCTCCTCTGGCAACCACCTGTAGCTCTGATTCAGTCACTCCTAGACCATGTGACCCACCATGTTCCTCCTCTTCCTTTGGGCAACTCCCCAGTGGTCAGAAGCAGTTGTTCTGAGTCCAAACAGCTCATCAGGCAGCCTCCCGGAGCCCCAGTGGTCGCTCCGAATCCAAGTGCTGTGCTGAGCTGCCTCCTCTATGATGATCCCAGTTGTCTGTGTTTACTGCTCCTGTGGGGGGAGGGGCGTCTCACTGAGCAACTCTACTTCACAAAGTTCCCTGCGTTCCTGGGCTACCACCCCATCCGGGACGCCTCCCCAATGGGAGAGACTCACCCGGCGGCTTTGAGTTGGTCCCAAGTCTCTCACTATCTCCTCTTTTGAATCCTGCATCCTGGAGCAACATGAAATGCAGTCACCCTCTAGTCCACCATCTTGAAAACTTCTACAGTGACTTTTTTTAAGAAAACCTCTCTCTCCTGTGTGTGACTGGCCCCAGCCCTAGTCTGGCTGACTTTGATCAAGTCCTCCCTCCTCAGGGCATGAGGAGGCCTGGTACCACCTTGGTACCCCTGGGCCTTCCTAGGCAGAGGCCTGTGCCCCAGTGAATCATAGGCAATTCTGGGCTGTGGCTTCACAGCAGCGGAATGATGTCCGAAGCCCATGAGTGGACAGATGGAAAGTGCCCTCACCTGACCAGAACAGCTGCCTCCAAATCCATATCAGCTTTTGAGGCCCTCTACTATAAAATCCTGCCCTGGTGGCATCAAGACCCAGCACTCCATGGCATGCTGCTGCATTAGCGGTCTCTGCAGGAAACCCACTCAAACCTGTGGCCCAGCACTGGGGCGGGGTTCATGCACTGCATATGCATCTGATGCATCAGCCCTTCCTCCAGGGCACACTAGGCAGCCAGGCTGTTCTTTAGAAGATTAGACATGGAACCACCACACGACCCAGCTATACCACATCTCAGCATTTATTCAAAAGAATGGAACTGGAGATCCTTATATTAAGTAAAATAAGAAGTTAGAGAATAAAGAAAGAAAGAAAGAAAGAAAGAAGGTGGGAGGAAGCTTCTAAAAATCAAAGGGAGGTCAATAGAGAAAAGGGATCAAGGAGTGGGAGGTGGGGGAGATGGGTGTGCTGGGGAGTGATATTGGTCAAATTACATTAATATATTATATGCATCTATGAACATATAACAATAATTCCCATCATTTACAAATTATAATTCACCAATTTTTTAAAAAATGGGAGAAAATAATCAATATATAAAAAGAATTATATACCACAACCAAGTAAGGTTTACTCCAAGATTGGAAGACTGGTTGAACATGTGAAAACTGATTACAGCAATGTATTTATACAACAGATGAAAGAAGAATTCTAAGTTCATGTTAATAGTTGCAGAAAAATCATTTGCCAATATCCAACACTATAATAAAAACTCTCCATAAATTATGAATAAGGAACTTATTAAATTTGATAAAGAACATCTACCAAAAAAATTGTAGTTAACATGATATTTAATGGTGAGAAACTAGCTTTTTTATTAAGAACAATAGCAAGGTATAAATGTTCCCTCATATCAGAAAATATATTAGAAATTCACAAGATACACTGAAATAAAAGGTATAAAGATATAAATATTGGAAAGGAAAAAATAAAACTGTCAATGTTTACTGACGATATTATTGTGAATGGAAAAATAAAAAAACACAAAGAATACACTATTTTCTGGAACTGCTAAACAATAGCAAGATTATAGGTTAAAACGTGAATACACAACAGTAAATTGCCAACTGTGTATGGTGTCACACACCTGTAATCCCCAAATGACTCAGGAAGCCGAAGTAGGATTGCCTGGGTGATTTAGCAGGACCCTGTCTCAAAATAAAAGTTTAAAAAGCAACATTGATGTAGTTCTGTGACAAAGTCCTTGCCTAGCCCACACAAAGCTCTTTTCTTTTTTCAATCCCTAGTACCACAATGGTACAACAATAAAATTTAAGAGAATCATGAAGAATATTAAAATAATTTAAAAAAATAAAAACAGTAATGAAAAATAAAAGGGATACATGCAACTAAAAAGAAAATGATAAAAGTCTAACCATGACAATTACATTAAATAAAATGTAAATTGTTTAAACACCAATAAAACATTATCTAATTAAATTTTTAAAGAAACTGCCAAAATTCAGTCCAAAGAAAATCATTACGATATAAGTGGTTAAAAAGAGATTATATCACAAAAATACATATACTTAAACACAAAACTATGATTGAGTTAATCTTTTTTTATCAGATAAAGCAGATTCAAGCAAAGTAAAAAGGGATAAAGAAAAATGATCAAGTCAAAGGGATCAATTTGTCACTTCTGAAATGGTAGAGAGAGGGCTGTTATAAATACACCCCTTTGTAAAAAAATCAAAAACCTTAATAAATATGATCAAAATCAAATCAACTTGTTAACCAACCCTAGAAATTAACCAAAGAGGGGCTGGAGTTGTAGCTCAGTGGTAGAGGACCTGCCTAGCACATGTGAGGCAATGGCTTCAATTCTCAGCATTGTATATAAATAAGTAAATGTCCATTGATAACTAAAAGATATTAAAAAACACAGCCGAACAACCATGTGATCAGTGGCAAATAGAGATGAGGATCAGGGATGTAAGAGAGGACTTTTCAGGACAGTGAAATCAGGCTGTAGGACACTATAATGGAGTACACAACATTCATTAAGTATTTGTCCAAACTCATAGAAAGTACAAGACAAGGGGGAAACCTAATGTAAATTATAAACTTTGGGTGGTGATGCATGAATATAGGTTTTATGACTGTAACATATATGCCCCCATGGTACAGGGTGTTAATGAGGGAGAACATACCTATGTTGAGGGCAGGAGATACATGGATATCTCTGGTACCTTCCTATAAACCTAAATCTTCTCCAGAAAGTAATGTCTACTTAAAAAAAAAAAAAAAAAAAAAAAACACTAGAAGGGTCAACAGCAGATCCGACTGGCAAAAGAAATCAATAAATTGGAGATAAATGAATTGAGATTATCCAATCTGAGAAATCTAAAGAAAAAACAAGTGAAGAAATCTCAACAAGGTTTCAAAGAACTACATGATAACCATTAAGCATACGAACATATGCATAATGGGAAACCCAGGAGAGAAAAGGATAGAATATTTGAGTAATGTCCAAAAACATCCAAAAAGTCTTTATGAGCTCCAATACAAATACACTATAAAAGATACACACTTAAATTCATCACAGATAAACTATCAAAGGCTAAATATTAAGAGAACTTCCTTGAAAGCAGAAATCTCACTCCATACAAGGGATGCTCAGTAAGATCAATAGAAGGGCTAGAGTTGTAGCTCAGAGGTAGAGGGTTTACCTAGCATGTGTGAGGCACTGAGTTCAAATCTCAGAACCACAGATAAGTAAAATAAAGATCCATCAACAAGTAAAAAAAAAAAAATTAAAGAATTAATAGCAAAGCCCTTACAGAAATCAGAGTCAGAAAACTGGGATAGGGCTGAGGTTGTGGCTCAGTGGTACAATGCTTGCCCTAGCATATGTCAGTCACTGGGTTCAATCCTCAGCACCACACACAAAAAAGTAAATAAAGTTATGCCTACCTATAACTAAAAAAATAAAAAGAAAACAGTGGGATTACATATTCAAAGTGCTGAAAGAACATAAACCAAGTGTTTTATATCCAGCAAAATTACCATTTAAAAAAAGAGAGAAATTAAAGCATTAGAGATAAACAGAAACTGAAAAAGCACTTGCTAGCAGTCCTGTCCTATAAAAAGTACTAAATGTGTCCAGTAGGCTGAATTGAGAGGACATACAATGTAGATGGTAATTTGAATCCATATAGAGCTATAAAGTATGTAAGTAATAACTATAAGCAAAAAAAAAAAAAAAACAATTTTAGTAACTCCTTTCCCTGGCATTTTATGTCATAATTTGTAAAGATGCATTTTATAACAGTAATAGCAAACCAAACATTACTGTTTTAACAGGCTAAAAAACAGAAAGCAGGGCTGGGGATATAGCTCAGTTGGTAGTGTGCTTGCCTTGCAAGCACAAAGTCCTAGGTTTGATCCCCAGCACTACAAAAAAAATTAATTAATTAGAAAATAAAAAATATATTAGAAAACAAAAATTAACAAACTTACTGAATGCAGTTAGAGCAATGCTTAGAGAAAAATATAAAGCTGCATACATTAAAAAACAAAGATCATAGGCCAATAATCTTCACAACTTAAGAGGCTGAAAAAAGAGCAAACTAAATCCAAAGTAAGCAGGAGAAAGGAAATAAATTAGAAAAGAGAAAAAGAGAGAATTTTGGAAAATCAACAAAGTTAAATCAAGAGATCAAAAAATTATGAGGGCTGAGGTTGTAACTTAGTGGTGGAATGCTTGCCTAGCATGTTTGAGGCACTGGATCAGATTCCTAGCACCATATATAAATAAAATAAAGGTCCATTGACAACTTAAAAAATACTGAAAAAAAGAAGCATGAGAAGTGAAATCTGATGAAAGGCAGGCAGTCAAAATAATGCTTGGTAACATTCTTGGTAAGTGACCGAATAAGTAGACAAAAAAAAAATCATCAAAGATATGTAAGACCTGAAAACATAGATTCAACGAATTCGACCTAATTAACATTTATGTAATACCCCCCACACAAATACAGCATACTACAAAATTCTTCTCAAGTGCACATGAAACAATCATGAAAACAGATCTCACTAAACTTAAACAACTAAAATTATTCAAAATATTTATGAACCATAAACTAGCAATCAACAGCAATGATATGTGGAAAATCAAGTATTTTTAACTAATTCACAGGTCAAGAAGAATGGAAAGGACAATAAAAAACCCTGAGTGAAAAGTGATAAGATCGCCATTGATACTCATGGGATGCAGCTAAACAATGTTTACATGGAAATTCTTGCATTAAATACTTGTATAAAAATTAACACTGTGTGCTTGGGTTGTAGTTCTGTGATAGAGAATTTAACTAGCACAGTAAAGCACTGGGTTTGATGCTCAGCACCACATTAAATAAATATATAAAATAAAGTAAAATAAAGGTTAAATTCTTCAAAAAAAGGTGTTAATTTAAGCTTCTACTTTAAGAAACTAAAAATATCTGGGCACTGGGGCACACGCCTGTAATCCTGGTGACTTGGGAGGTTGTGGAAAGAGGATCAAAAGTTAAAAATCAGCCTCAGCTTTAGTAAGACTCTGTCTCCAAATAAAATATGAAAAAAGTTCTGGGGTTGGACGTAGTTCAGTGGTTAACTGCCCCTAGGTACCATCCCTGGTAACAAATAAAAAAATAAAATAAAATTTAAATTAAAAAACAAAGGACTGAGGATATGCCTCAGTAATTAAGCACCCTATGTTCAAACCCTGGTACAAAAAAAAAAAAATGCAAAATAAGCCCAAGGCAAGAAGTAAATAATAACATAAATCAATGAAATTTCAAACAGAAATCAGACTAAATATCAATGAAGGCAAAAATCTATTTCTACTGGTGGAAGGGAAAATACTCATGAAATTGATGAACCTCCAACCAGATTAACCCAGAAAGAGCGAGGAAGACAGAAAGCAGGATATGTCTATACTGAACTTAGAGACAACAAAAGACTAAAACCTGATTTAAAGAAACAGCTCTATGCACACAAATTTGACACCAATTCCTTGAAAGACTCAAGTTATCAAAATTCACTCAACAACTAGTAGACAACCTGAATAGATACCCTACAGTTCTCTATTAATTTACTGTATTTAAAAAAAATCTTCATAAAACTTCATCTCATATGATTCTTCTAGTAAAAACTTGATCATTCAAGGAGAAATGGCTACAATTAACACAATATCTTTCAGTAAAAGCAGTACCAGAAATATTTTTCAATTCATTTTATGATTCCCATATTAACTCTTATATGGAAGCTAAAGATATTATCAGAAAAAAACTACCGACCAATACCCCTGAAAAATATAAATCCAACAGTTGTAACAAAATTTACTCAAACATAAATGTTTATAAAATTTATAATTAATATACCATGATTCAGGCTTATTCCAGGAAGGGAATGTTGGTTTCCTGAACATTCAAAATCAATAACCTTCATATATTTAATAAAAAGTTCCATGATTGCAGCAATAGATGGAGTAAGAAAATTTGACAAAATTGAATATCCATTTTAGGTCAAAAACTCAAAGTTCTGGGTTATAATGTCTCAGTGTGGGTTCATCAATAATAAAAAAATATATAATCCTAACTTTCCATAGAAATATTAAGAATTAGCTTATTTATATCTTCAAAGAATCCTGGTGAAGTTTTGACTGGCACTGCACCTTAAATCTATTGCTCAATTTTGGAAAATCTAATATCCTAACTGTTTTGAGTGTATCAATTCATAAATAATATACCTCTCCACTTACTTAGATTCACTCTATCTGCTAGCCCCACCCATCATTACCATTTGCTAAGAACATTCTACTCCTTACTACATCAACAAAGTCAATGGAACCAGAAGAAAAACAATGAAGACATTTTTACCTGAGCTTCCTGATCTTTTTGAAGCTCTGACTGAAAGTCTTCCCCATTTCCATTGTACTCATCAGTATCATGGCAGATTCCAAAAAAATGTAGGTGGGAGTCTACTGAATCTGCTTTTGCTTTCTCTTCAAATATTGGCTTCTTTTCCAAACAATATCACATTCTTTCTCATTATCTGAAAAATCCATACAACACAAGCAAAAGAAAATATAAAATTAGATGAAGTTCAACTACTCTACAACAATGATCATCTTTTAACTTGGCCTCAATGTAATCCAAAGACCAAGTTAACAAGACCTATGAATACTAATGGAGAACAAGGATCACCAAGAGACCCATGTTTTTCAGGTAGATTTTTTTCAAATATTTTAAATCACCGGAATAAAGATATGTTAAATAAATAAAATCCATTATTATTGATCATCAGATCAGGAGGTTCCTTTCAAATAGATTTGATTTGAAAAAATCAAATCTACCTACTAGATTTTCTTCTAATGACCTATGTTTTTCTGAGTCATCCAGATAGAATTTTCCATTAAATTTCATAATAGCCATTTAAAAATCTTTATCTTAAAGTAAAAACAAGTATTTCTAATAATTGTTTTCAAGGGTTTTCCAAGCCCCAAACCTAGGAATTATCTCCAACTTTATTCTTTCGCTCATTCTCCATATGCACACAGTCATTTTGCCAACTAGAAATCCCTAAAGCCTCTCCTGCTGTTGGAGCTTTCACTTGTACTCTACTCACATTTGAGCAGCCTTGCTATCACTTTAGTAGACTTCTAATTTCCTCTTCCCACAACCCAATCCTCTACACCACTGCCCAACTGATTCCAGTAGTTGACAGTGTCAACCAACATGTTTTCTGTTTGTATTTTTTTTTCCTTTTGTTTTTGCAGTAATGGGGATTGAATACAGCATTTGCATATGCTAGGCAGGCTGACACTCAGCTATATTCCTAGTTACAACAGGTACTTTATAAAGCTCCTTTATCCCTACATGCAAAAATGATATGATTCTTCCTCTTGCCTTCTTGTTCTGACTTTGCTTTGCCCTATATTGATCTTCTTCCTCTTCCTCAGTTGTCTAAATATCAAGTCTCATTCTTATCTTTCCATAAGACTCTAAAAATGACTGCCATTTGAAAGTCCTCCTTTCACGTTTGGAAAGGGCATTGTCCATTTAATACTCAAAACATCCCTGTGCATGCCAGGTGTTTTTCCTAGCATTTCCCCTCTACAGCTCAGTTTTCCTCTCCTCCAATTACTGCATGGATTAAAGGCACACCACAGTATCCCATCGACTCCCTCCAGACCTAGCAATGCACAGTCCCAATTCGGTGACTCAGAAAGTAAGTCAGACACCCAGGAGCTCCCGCTTGCAAAGCTCACGAAGTTGAGCCCCCGGGACAGGGCTTGAAAGCTCCAGCCCACCAGGCAGTTGCCCACCCGAGCACACGCCCTACCATCCCCTGCCCTGGCACCTGTCTCCAGTGCATCCCTACCTTGCGCCAGCGACCAGAACTGGTACAGCTAGCAGCGCCCACCATCCCTGATCGCCTGGTCCAAACTTTGTCGCCTAGCACCTCGTGCTGGGGACCAGGTTCTCCAGCGCATAACGGGAACCTAGGGTGTCAGCGCCTGGGTTGCCGCAGCATTCCCCTGTAGAGGTTGGATGCCCACTGGTTCTTGGAGAGCCACACTGCAGACAAGTAAGGAGAGCCGAGTGCAACGGGTGCCTGATTGGGCAGGAACGACCTGGGCCGGCTCGGGAGAGGAGCAGGGCTGACGGGTGGTGTCCCAAGCCCGCGAAAGGCCTGGGGAAGTTGTCAGGAACAAACCCTCAGCATGCCACCTTTACCACTTGTGACCAAGTCCCGTGCTGAAAACAAAAAGCGCCCACCCCCCTCTCAGGCTCTGACCTGTGACAGCGCAGCCACCAAGCAAAGTCCCCTTGCACTCACACGCTGCCAGCCACCCATTGTCCAGAAGAGGAAGCTCCACACCCAGGTCTGCACCCTGGCACTGGCCTATTTTCAAACTCACCATGGCCTCCCGCCTGCAATTTCGCCCAGGATGCAGCGACTTCCTGCACTGACTGCGCTTCCTAGGGACTCCAGGCAGACACGGCAGTCTGCAAAAATATGATATTGTGTGGACACATCTGGACAAGCAGACATGGAATCCTACAATGAACAAGAACCAGTTACCAAATGGGCTGAAGCAGAACGTGGATCAAGAAAGTCTGGGATGCTGGAAGCAGGAGTAGACCGGATTATTTCTCAGTAGGTGAATCCCAAAATCAACCACAGCTTCAGGCCACAGGTCAAAGGAGTGATTCATAAGTTCCTAGAGGCCCAGAAAAAAGAAGCTGTGCTGAGCTCCCTTCTGAGCCAGAGAGCCAAGACCTGCCAGCCCTGTCCCAGTACACTTCTAAGAATATTCCTGGCACCTTGGAAAGTTCTATTTAATTAATGGTGAAGACTTGCATCTCTGTTCTGTGACAGCATGACTTCATTTGACGGGGGGGGCCCCGGGGGGGGGCAGGGGAGGTGACTCTCTACTCAAGATTTCAACCTTGAATGTGGGCAGTGTCCAAATAGAACAGGAAGAAACTTAGCAGAGAGAATGTTGTTCATGTGTGCCCCTTGCATTGGGCTGCCACTGCACCTGCTTGTCCTGGGGTGTGACACCAAGTACACACTACAGGTTATGGACACTACAGCTACTGTGGTGGTTCTGAAACAACTTTATACTTGAACATGGAGACCGCATAGGGATTTGAGGCTTTGTGTTCTGGGATAAACAGAAGCTACAGTGAAAGATCATAACCAGTATCAAAGGGCAGTAAAACTTAGTGAGGAGTAGGTATTTGACAGTGCACATCCAATATCTTTCCCAGAGTTACAGACTAGAATGTACAAGTCCTTTGCATTGGATATCCTTAGAGTTGGTTGTGACGTTCTGGTCCATGACTCTTCTAGTCAGTTTCCTCCCCTTGTCAGAGGTGACAGAATGTGGAAGCCTGGAGTGAATAGGGACACAGAGACATCAGGCATAAAGAAAAATGTTACTGGGTTCCCTGTCCAGGGCTTCCTCCTGTTCTCCAAGGGCTAGTAAGCCTTAGATGTGTTTATCCTTTCCTCATGTTTGTGTTTTTTTAAAGTGAGTTCATGGCATTAAGTTTTTTAATAAAATCATTTGATACTCTTGCAAAAAATAAAATAAAAATAGAGGTATACTTATTCATATGGCCTATTTTATTATAATGCTTCAAGGAAATTTGTAGTTGCCTCAGAAGCCTCAAATGGGTTGGAACAGGAGACAGGGAGCAGAGTTCCAGAGACTTCTGTTTCAGTTGGATCAGTGTTTATACACTTTCTTCATTGCAATTTTGCAGAAAATATTATTGTCAAACAAACTTGACTGGGACTGGGATTGTAGCTCATTCGTAAAGTACTTGCCTAGCATGTGTGAGGCATGGGGTTCAATCCTCAGCACCACATTAAATCAATGAATGAATTAATTAATTAATAAAATACTGTGTCCATCTACAACTAATTGTGTTAAAATGGGTTTTGACCCACAAATTTAAAGAAGTGGTGACTTATAAAATGGAATTTCCTAGAGTATTAACAATTTAATATGTGTTTTTTTTTGTTTGTTTAAGAAATTTGATCTTTTTCTTCATAAGTGAACTGCAAATTTTGAAGTGCTTATTATGAAGTTTAAACTTTTCAGGGACTTACAATGAAGTACTTAATTTAAATAAAATTTTAATTATTACTTTAAAAAATATATATGTGTATACACACATGTGCATATATACATAGTAGTTTGAATGTATATTCAATTTCATATGCTTTAAATATCTTGGAGTGTTTTGTTTTGGCCAATTAGTTTTAATATTCTCCATATTTATTCATATTATCTCTGTGATAGGGTGAAATATCATGTGGCTAAGTAGACTAGTAAGAGTAAAGTAAATCTCCTTACCACTTATTCAGGTGAGATCTCTTCATCATAGTACCTTGTCAAAAATCCTATGCCTTCCTTAATAATATACTTGTATAGAATGCACAACACCAAGAGAGAAGCTTACATAAATTATGGACTTTGGACAATTTTGATGTGTCTATGTAGGGTCATTAATTATAAAGACTGCACCACTATGGTGGAGGATGTCAATAATGGGGAAGGCTATGCACATTGTGATGTAGGAGATAGACAGGAAGCCTCTGTACCTTACTCTCAATTTTCCCATAAATCTAAAACTGCTCTAAAAACAGAAATCTTTAGGAACAGTGAGATTGAGCACTGTCTGATATTAATAATGTAATTCTGAAACACTCCAGTCATGATGAAAATACATTTTACAGTAATGCTCTTACTGGCAAAATAATGTATCAAGTATATTAAAGTTATCACTTCCCCTTACAAACAATTGTGAACCAAATACATTTATTTTCCAGTTTTTAATCCACAAATTTTAAAACAAGTTTAAAACAAGGTTTTTTTTTTGTTTTAAAAAGCAAATTGGTAGAGTGTTATAACAAATAACTTGATATAAATCAGTATAATTTTCTATCTCCTGATATATGCAGTGTGTTTCTTTATTGTAAATTTCAAGATGTATTTTTATATAATGGCAACAAGCCCACATCTCCCATGATTAGTCTGTCTACCAGTTGGGCTTATAAAATTAGTCACAGTATTTTCTATTGAAGGATTCCAGGGAGCATCTGAGGGAAGGAGTGTGGGCTTTGTGGGGCCCACCTGGAAGGACTGTTGGTCAGTGGGCTCCTTTCAGCAAGCAAGTGGTGTGCAAGTAGGGAGGTTGTGAGTTCCCAGATTCTCGGTAATTATAATAACAATAATAGTAACAATGCTAATGATGATCCTGTTATTTGGTTCCAAATACTGAACTGTATATTTTCAGAAATTTTCTTAATTTATCTTTTCCCTTTCCTCCCTAGAGTATTAATATTCATATTATCCAATTTCATTGAACAGAATTAAAGAGATTGTTCAGTTTCCCAGGGCACCACAACTACTGGTAGTAGTCAGGAACCAGAGCTGATTCCCACAGGAGGCTTAGGCAGCCTTTGAGTTCAGTGTTATAGAGGAATTCTAGATCCAACCTGATGTTGCTAATGAGGTTTCTGAATTGGTGCTGCACTTTATTTTTATTGACCCAAGGACTAGGTGATCCATAGTGTATTTTTAAACTTTCTATATCTGAAGTTTGGTGCATGAAGACAGATGAGTGGACCATGTGACTGAGACCTTCACTTCAAAACTCAGTTTTATGAAGATTACTTGTTTAGAGTGACTAACAAAATGTCCTTTCTGAAGTAAATCACCTTTTCCAAGGTGGTAACCAACTGTTGTTGCTTTCTTTTTTACTTCTATAGTATAAGTCAGTAGAATAAAAAAGCCATGTTTGATCATCTCAGTTATTTACTGGAGAACAGTAGTGTTGGTCTTGGTAATCAATTGTATAACTTTTATTTAAATTCTATGATAAAATTAGTATACATATCTCCTTGTAAAACACAACATTCATGTTAATATGGGCACAGGATCTGAATAGATGTGTCTAAAAAGAAGACATACACATGACTGACAAGTATGTGAAAAAATGTTCAGCCTCAATACTGATCAGTGAAATGCAAATTAAAACCATAATGAGATATCACCTCACATCTGTTAGAATTATCATTATAAGAAAGAAAAAAGAAAACAAGTGTTTGAGAGGATGACAGTAAAGGGGAACCCTACACTGCTAGAGGAAGTCTAAATTAGTAGCCAGTTATGGAAAACAGTTTGGAGGTTCTGCAGAATGTTAAAAATATTGCTACCACATGGTCTAACACTTTTACTCTAGGATGTGTCCAGTGCAGAGAATTCATTATGTTCAGGAATTGTCCGCTCTTCTGTGTTCACAACAGCACTATTATGTTGATGAGATGTCTGCTCTTCTGTGTTCACAGTAGCCAAGAATCAGCCTCAGTGTCCATCAAGAGATGAGTGGGGAAAGAAAAAGTGGGACATAAGCACATTGTAATGTTATGTCTCCTTAAACAGGTGGGCTTTCTTGCTATCTAAAAACAACCAAGTGCACAGAATTATATCAGTCATAAAAGTGATTTGACTGTTTCTTTTCCTGAAATTCTCAAAAATCCAAAACAGATGAATATGGATATCTTCAAAACGTGAAGCAAAGTTTTTAATAAAATATTTTCACAATTTTAACTTCAAATTTCTATCTCATTGTTTTAATATTATTAAATTCAAACCTTATTATCAATGATGTCTGAGCAAGGTCTAGCACTATTGATTCACACACGTGCATATTTTGAGAGCAGTGATTGGAAGTTTCCTTTTTCCATGTTTCTGTCTTGCCTGAGTTCATGTTTTCTGATGGTTCATTCTTACTGTCTTCCTGCTACTAGGTGAGTATAAGCTGCTGGTGTGAGCTGGTGACTTTGACAGCACAGGAAGCAGCACAGGTGG
>NW_025920456.1:0-95632 GCF_902686445.1 Sciurus carolinensis
CAGTGAGCTCGGAAAGTGGGAGACCTTGCAGAGGAGGCCGAGCAGCACACCGCTTGGTTTTTTGGTTTTTTGGACCAATCTGCCAGGGCTCCGGGGGCTGCCAGAGAAAGAGTTGGGTGGCGAACTATTTGGATTCAGCAACTGCCTGAACAACGGGGAGGGGGCTGTCCTGAGGAGGTGGAGGTGCGCAGTGAGTGGCTTGGTCTCCAAGCGCCCACACAGAACACCTGCCTGGAGGAAGAGACGAGTGACGGGTCACTGGGGCTTGGAGCATATGTACGAGGCTCCAAGTGACTCTTCAGAGGAGGGGTCGCATAGCCAAGTGATTAGGTGCAAAGCACGGTCTGAGCCGGGGATCTAAGCACCTTTTCTTGAAAGAGCTACACAGAGACCAGCTGAGGGGTGGAGCGAAGGTTCCAGGACTGTGGGCAGCTTCTCTGAGGAGGGGCCACCAAAGGAGACTCGTCTGCGAAGGGCAGGGCTCCCAAGCCCAGGAGGTAGGTCCAGGCCCCTGGAAACGCTGCTTGGGAAGGCTGCCCTGCACAGGCGGTAGTTGTGGACTGAGGAGAACCTCTAGGAGGGGAACGGACTAGTGAGACCTCCCCACCGGGTGGGTCTTCCCCGCAGAGTGAGGTTTTCCCACAAAGACAGTAAAACCAGAGACACAGGCCCAAACAGGCATTGCCTTAGCCCGCAGTCTAGCTCCCCTTTGGATGACCATTGGTCAACAAGTAGAGGCACCTCTGCCCTCTAGCAGGGAATATACCCCACCTGAAGA
Source organism: Sciurus carolinensis (assembly GCF_902686445.1). NCBI lineage: Eukaryota > Metazoa > Chordata > Mammalia > Rodentia > Sciuridae > Sciurus > Sciurus carolinensis. The sequence goes on from NW_025920456.1 coordinate 779, forward strand.
CCACCACCCCTAGAGAGGCAGCTACCTAGGGGAACACCGAAGTATCAACTTCCTCTAAGACTTCAGGCTACTGAAGGATAAGAGGGGATACACTAGCAATCTTCAGGGACATTATAAGTCAATAGAGGAAATCTGCAACATCTCTGCAGTCCACTGATACCTGAACAATATGAGAAAACAAGGGAAGAAAATGCCTCAAACAAATCTGGATGTTATATCAATAAAATCCAATGACAGCATGGCAGAAGAAATGTCAGAAAGGGAGTTCAGAATGTACATAATCAACATGATAAGGGAAGCAAACGATGAAATGAAAGAGCAAATGCAGGCATTGAATGAACGCACCAATAGACAGTTAAAAGAGCAAATACAGGAAGCAAAAGACCATTTCAATAAAGAGTTAGAGATATTGAAAAAAAACCAAACAGAAATCCTTGAAATGAAGGAAACAATAAACCAAATTAAGAACTCCATAGAAAGCACAACCAATAGGATAGAACACCTGGAAGACAGAACCTCAGATATTGAAGACAAAACATTTAACCTCGAAAACAAAGTCGAACAAACAGAGAAGATGGTAAGAAATCATGAACAGAATCTCCAAGAACTATGGGATATCATGAAAAGGCCAAATTTGAGAATTATTGGGATTGAGGAAGGCTTAGAGAAACAAACCAAAGGAATGAACAACCTATTCAATGAGATAATTTCAGAAAATTTCCCAAATCTGAAGAACGAAATGGAAAATCAAGTTCAAGAGGCTTACAGGACTCCAAATACACAAAATTACAACAGACCCACACCAAGGCACATTATAATGAAAATACCTAACATACAAAATAAAGACAGAATTTTAAAGGCTGTGAGAGAAAAGAACCAAATTACATTCAGGGGGAAGCCAATACGGATATCAGCAGATTTTTCAATCCAGACCCTAAAAGCTAGAAGGGCCTGGAATAACATTTTTCAAGCCCTAAAAGAAAATGGATGCCAACCAAGAATCTTATACCCAGCAAAACTTACCTTCAGATTTGACAACGAAATAAAATCCTTCCATGATAAACAAAAGCTAAAAGAATATACAAAAAGAAAGCCAGCATTACAGAACATTCTCAGCAAAATATTCCATGAAGAAGAAATGAAAAACAAAGAAGCAAATCAGCAAAGGGAGGAGATATCCTAAAGGAACTCTCAAATAAAGAGGAACCAAGTCGTGTCAAAAATAAGCAAATAAATGAATAAAATGAGTCAAATGACCGGGAATACAAATCATATCTCAATAATTACCCTGAATATTAACGGCCTGAATTCATCAATCAAAAGACATAGACTGGCAGATTGGATAAAAAAGAAAGATCCAACAATATGTTGCCTGCAAGAGACTCATCTCTTAGAAAGAGATACCCAAAGACTAAAGGTGAAAGGATGGGAAAAAACTTACCATGCACATGGACCCAGCAAAAAAGCTGGGGTATCCATCCTCATTTCAGATAAAGTGGACTTCAAGCCAAAGTTAATCAGAAGGGATAAAGAAGGACATTTCATAATGCTTAAGGGAACCATAAATCAGCAAGACATAACAATCATAAATATCTATGCCCCAAACAGTGGCTCACCCATGTATGTCAAACAAATCCTTCTCAATCTCAGAAACCAAATAGACCACAATACAATAATACTAGGTGATTTTAACACACCTCTCTCTCCACTGGACAGATCTTCCAAACAAAAATTGAATAAAGAAACCTTAGATCTCAATAACACAATCAATAATTTAGACTTAACAGACATTTATAGAATATACCATCCAACGAAGAGTGAATACACTTTCTTCTCAGCAGCACATGGATCCTTCTCTAAAATAGACCATATATTATGCCACAAAGCTAATGTTAGCAAATACAAGAAGATAGAGACACTTCCTTGTATTTTATCAGACCATAATGGATTGAAACTAGAAATAAATGAAAGAGCAAAAAACAGAAATTACTCCAACACCTGGAGATTAAACAATATGCTATTATATGAGGAATGGATAACAGAAGATATTAGGAAGGAAATTAAAAAATTCTTAGAGGTAAACGAGAACAAAGAAACATCGTATCAAAATCTCTGGGACACTATGAAAGCCGTACTTAGAGGAAGATTTATTTCATGGAGCGCATTTAATAAAAGAAGTAAAACTCAAAAAATAAATGAACTAACACTACAGCTCAAAGCCCTAGAAAAAGAAGAACAGACCAACACCAGAAGTAGTAGAAGACAGGAAATAGTTAAACTCAGAGCTGAAATCAACGAAATGGAAACGAAAGAAACAATACAAAAAATTGACAAAATAAATAGTTGGTTCTTCGAAAAAATAAACAAAATTGATAAACCTTTAGCCACACTAACAAAGAGAAGACGAGAGAAAACCCAAATCACCAAAATTCGGAATGAACAAGGAAGTATCACAACAGACACGACTGAAATACAAAACATAATTAGAAGCTATTTTGAAAATCTATATTCCAACAAAATAGAAAATTTCGAAGATATCAACAAGTTTCTAGAGACCTATGAATTGCCTAAACTAAACGAGGAGGACATGCACAATTTAAATAGACCAATTTCAAGTAATGAAATAGAAGAAGTCATCAAAAGCCTACCAACAAAGAAAAGTCCAGGACCTGATGGTTTCTCAGCCGAGTTCTACAAAACCTTTAAAGAAGAGCTCATTCCAATACTTTTCAAAGTATTCCATGAAATAGAAGAGGAGGGAACCCTCCCAAACTCATTCTACGAAGCCAATATCACCCTGATACCTAAACCAGACAGAGACACATCGAGGAAAGAAAATTTCAGACCAATTTCCTTAATGAACATCGACGCAAAAATTCTCAACAAAATTTTAGCAAATCGCATACAAAAATGTATTAAAAAGATAGTGCATCATGATCAAGTGGGTTTCATCCCAGGGATGCAAGGTTGGTTCAACATCAGGAAATCAATAAATGTCATTCACCATATCAACAGACTTAAAGTCAAGAACCACATGATTATTTCAATAGATGCAGAAAAAGCATTTGATAAAATACAGCACCCCTTCATGCTCAAAACACTAGAAAAAATAGGGATAGTGGGAACGTTCCTTAACATTGTAAAGGCCATCTATGCTAAGCCCATGGCTAATATTATTCTTAATGGTGAAAAACTGAAAGCATTCCCCCTAAAATCTGGAACAAGGCAGGGATGCCCTCTCTCACCACTCCTATTCAATATCGTCCTTGAAACTCTAGCCAGAGCAATTAGACAGACCAAAGAAATTAAAGGGATACGAATTGGAAAAGAAGAACTCAAACTATCCCTATTTGCTGATGATATGATTATATACTTAGAGGAACCAGGAAATTCCACCAGAAAACTCTTAGAACTCATAAGTGAATTCAGTAAAGTAGCAGGATACAAGATCAATGCTCATAAATCCAATGCATTTTTATACATAAGTGATGAATCTTCAGAAAGAGAAGTTAGGAAAACTACTCCATTCACAATAGCCTCAAAAAAAATAAAATACTTGGGAATCAATCTCACAAAAGAGGTGAAAGACCTCTACAATGAGAACTACAGAACACTAAAGAAAGAAATTAAAGAACACCTTAGAAGATGGAAAGATCTCCCATGTTCCTGGATAGGCAGAATTAATATTGTCAAAATGGCCATACTACCAAAAGTGCTATACAGATTCAATGCAATTCCAATTAAAATCCCAATGATGTACCTTGCAGAAATAGAGCAAGCAATTATGAAATTCATCTGGAAGAATAAGAAACCCAGAATTGCTAAAGCAATCCTTCGCAGGAAAAATGAAGCAGGGGGTATTGCAATACCTGAACTTCAACTTTACTACAAAGCAATAGTAACAAAAACGGCATGGTATTGGTACCAAAATAGACAGGTAGATCAATGGTACAGAATAGAAGACACGGACACAAACCCAAACAAATATAATTTCCTCATACTAGACAAAGGGGCCAAAAATATGCAATGGAGAAAAGATAGCCTCTTCAACAAATGGTGCTGGGAGAATTGGAAATCCATATGCAACAAAATGAAAATAAACCCATATCTCTCACCGTGCACAAAACTAAACTCAAAATGGATTAAGGACCTCGGAATCAGACCAGAGACCCTGCATCTTATAGAAGAAAATGTAGGTCCAGATCTTCAACATGTCGGCTTAGGACCAGACTTTCTCAACAGGACTCCCATAGCACAAGAAATAAAAGTAAGAATCAACAACTGGGATAGATTCAAACTAAAAAGCTTTCTCTCAGCAAAGGAAACTATCAGAAATGTGAAGAAAGAGCCTACAGAGTGGGAGAAAATCTTTGCCAATCATACTTCAGATAGAGCACTAATCTCCAGAATCTATAAAGAACTCAAAAAACTCAACACCAAGACTACAAATAATCCAATCGACAAATGGTCTAAGGAAATGAACAGACACTTCACAGAAGAAGACCTACAAACAATCAACAAACATATGGAAAAATGTTCAACATCTCTAGTAATAAAAGAAATGCAAATCAAAACCACCCTAAGATTCCATCTCACCCCAATCAGAATGGCGATTATCAAGAACACAAGCAACAACAGGTGTTGGCGAGGATGTGGGGAAAAAGGTACACTCATACATTGCTGGTGGGGTTGCAAATTAGTGCAGCCACTCTGGAAGGCAGTATGGAGATTCCTTAAAAAACTTGGAATGGAACTACCATTTGACCCAGCTATCCCACTCCTTGGCCTATACCCAAAGGACTTAAAATCAGCATACTACAGAGATACAGCCACATCAATGTTCATTGCTGCTCAATTCACCATAGCCAGATTGTGGAACCAACCTAGATGCCCTTCAGTTGATGAAGGGATAAAGAAACTGTGGCATATATATACAATGGAATATTACTCAGCCATAAAGAATGATAAAATTATGGCATTTGCAAGCAAATGGACGAAATTGGAGAATATCATGCTAAGTGAGATAAGCCAATATCAAAAAACCAAAGGAAGAATGATCTCGCTGATAAGTGGATGATGATACATAATGGGGTGTGGGAGGGGTTAGTTTTAGGGTTTAGTGAGGGTTAGGGAGGGGGGCAAGAATGGGGGAAGGAAGGACTGTATAGAGGGAAAAGAGGGATGGGAGGGGTGGGGGGAAGGGGAAAAAAATAACAGAATGAATCAACCAACATCACCCTATGTAAACGTATGATTACACAAATGGTATGCCTTTACTCTATGTACAAACAGTGAAAGAACATGTATCCCATTTGTTCACAATAAAAAATAAAAAAAAAATAAAAAAATAAAAAAAAAAAAAGCCTCAAAAAAAAAAAAAAAAAAAAAAAAAAAGAGTGGGCGTGACAGGTCACAAGGCCTGAGGCAGGATTGTGTTGTCTCTGCCAGAAGAGGTAGCGCCAGTTCAAGTGGAGCTGTTCTTTTGAATTTGGCCAAAGGGATTTTGAGCTTTGGTGTCTCTTCCGAGAACCCTGCAGTGATGTTTTTATCCACGAGGAAATCTGCAGTGGACATTCTTGGCCTGGCTTTCACCGCGAGCAGCGCTCTCTCCCTTTTCAGGGCCTGAACTCATTACATCCCTTCCACACCCAAGACCAGCTCCTCTTTCTGATCAGAAGAAAGGCTCCTATTGTTGTGTTATCAGATTCAGAGGCCCAGTGCCTAAATAAAGGGAATGGAAACACTAAAAAAAAAAAAAAAAAAGATTCTTGGTTGGCATCCATTTTCTTTCAGGACTTGAATTATGTTGTTCCATGACCTTCTAGCTTTTAAGGTCTGGACTGAGAAATCTGCTGATATCCATATTGTTTTCCCCCTACATGTAATATCTGATTCTTTTCTCTGGAAGCTTTTTAAACTCTATCTTTATTTTATATGTTACGTATTTTCATTATAATGTGCCTTTGTGTAAATATGTTATAATTTTGTACATTCAGTGTCCTGTAACCCTCTTGTATTTGATTTTACATTTCATTCTTCAGATTTGATAAATTTTCTGATACCCTTTCATTGAATAGATTATTCATTCCTTTGGTTTGTATTTCTTTGCCTTCCTCAATCCCAGTAATTATTAATAATTATTAAATTTGGTCTTTACATGATATCCCATAATTCTTGGAGGTTCCATTCGTGATTTCTTACCATATTCTCTGTTTAGTTTACTTTGTTTTCAAGATTAAGTATTTTGTCTTCCATGTCTGTGGTTCTGTCTTCCAAGTGATCTAGCCTGTTGGTTATTCTTTCTGTTGAGTTTTTAATTTGGTTTATTGTTTCTTTCATTTCAAGGATTTCTGCTTTTGCTTTTTTAGGATCTCAATCTCTTTATTGAAATGATCTTTTACTTCCTGCATTTGCTCTTTTAATTTTTTATTGGTGCGATCTTTCATTGCCTGCATTTGTGCTCTTATCTCCCTGTTTGCTTCTTGGATCATTTTAATTGTGTACATTCTGAACTCCCTTTCTGACATTTCTCCTGCCATTTTATCATTGGATTCTATTGATATACTATCTAGATTTTTTTGGAACACTTTCTTCCCTTGTTTTCTCATGTTTTTTATGTATCTTCCCATCTAGCAGTGCAAATTTGAGGTCTTGCAGTTTACCCCCTATAGACTTATAGTGTCTCTTCAAGTTTCCAATATCTCACCTTGAAGCAAGAGATCAACATTAGCAGCACACAGTACAAACAATAGTCCCCAAGTAGTCCCCATTAAGGTATTAACTGTGTTGTCTTAATAAACAGAGAAGATGAGTTCAATTATTATCTGCAGCATAAACAATAGGTTCGCAATAAGGACCACAATTTCTAATTTTGGACAAAGAGGATGGGGAGGGTTGTAGAATATACCATTATTGAGATTAGAAGTGAGTCTATAGAGGTGCTGTGTCATAGGAATAGTGAAAGTGGAATTAAAGAAATTGGTTGTTAGTATGAGAAAAGTAGAGTCTCCAAGGAAGCAGACTGATAAGAGGAATATAGAGTGAGAAAAATATTAATAAAAGAAAAGCAGGAATACTAGTAGGTATAATAGGAATAATTGTAATAATACTACTAATAAAAAATTATATAGTAAAACTTTACTGTACTGTTCAAACCTCCTAGTCTTCAGTAGCCTGATGCCTAAGAGGTAGTTGATAATGCTGTGTCCCAAAAAGGGTGCTGCCCCACTAGGGATGGTGGCCTCCAGGTCAGGTATAATCCATGCTAGTGGGCAGAGATGACCCCACGTGTTGATAGATGGTCAACTGCAGTGCAGGTACTAGACCAAGGGCTGAGGCATGGGCGCTGGAGATGGCAGGCTGGGGCAAGTTCCTTGGCGCTGGAGATTGCAGGCGCTGGGCCAGGTGACTGAGCCTAAATGTCTTTTGATAGATAAATGAATAATTAAAATGTGGTATAGACATTCAGTGGAATATTATTTGGACTTAAAACCAGGAAATTCTGCCATTTGGAGGACATTATGCTACATGAAATGTGCTAGATGTAGATGGACAAATAACTCATTATCACCTTTATATGAGGAATCTTAAATAGTTCACATCATTAAAGCAGTAAATAAAAATGTGGTTTCCAGAAGCAAAGTGGAAAGAAATGGGGAGATATTTGTAAAAGGTTACAAAGTTTCACTTATATATGAAGAATATGTTTTGGAGATACAGCATAGTACCTATAGTTAATATCATACTGCACACTTTAAAATTTGCTAGAAGGGTAGATCCTGTGTTGTGTTTTTTATCATGAGTGAAGGAATGGAGCTGGAGGAAACTTTTAGAGGTGGTGGTTTTGTCTATAGCCTTGTCAGATGGTTTCAAAGATTCGGACCTACCTCCAAACTCACCAAGTTGTATACATTAAAAATGCATAGCTGTCTGCATTTAATTCATATCCCAATAAAGTTGGGCACAAATGACTAAAATGAATAAATTTTATAGTATGCAAATTATGTTTTAATTTTTTAAAATTCTTATTTAATAATGTGTTGTCTACTGCATTGGATTTGCTTCACAATATTCAAATAGAAGGGGAAATGGTGGATATAAACTATGGGATTGGTAAATTATTGACAAATGTTGAAGAGCACATGGGAAGGATTGAGTGGAAGAAGTAGACATATAGTATCATGAAAGGCTACAATGAGATATGTAGATAATTGTTGGGGTATACTTAATGCTATGAAAAGATCAAATGCAGTAAGGAGAGAGGCCTGCTTTATGGCTAGTCTTTGATCTTGAAGTTGCATGCACATATTTCTTTGATTTAGTTTGCTTTTGTTCTATTATTCTGGAACCTTAGTGTTGTATAATTGTCACTGAAAGATCTATGATTATCAATGCTAGAATACTTGCAAGTGGACAGGATAAAATGATTAGTTAGGTATCCTTCTCAGGTATAGGTATAGAACCTTGAGTCTAAGGGGAGTATGAAGTACCCTCAGAGAGCATCAGGGACCATTGTAGAATGGGAATGTTTTACCTCTGAAGTGACCTTTTGCTGAGTCTACCTGCAATGTGGTGGCACCAAGCCAGACTCTATGTAAAGCTTTAAAGAAATACATTGTTAACTGAATGCCTCTGTGTAACAGAGTGAGGGAGAGATGCAGACTAAAAGAGTAGCTGAAGAATGTGCCAGTTGTCTGGAGTTTTTCCATGATGCAATCATCCCCAGGCTGTGATCACCCTCACTGACCCCCACATCCACAGTGTTTTGCCTCCCTCATGCCATTTTTTTGTCAGCACCTTCCTATTTAGCAGATATCCCTATTTCTGATACTTTGCGGGGGCTAATTATCTTCCATTTATCTGTGCAGCTTTGCATTTGCCATCTATTAGTCCAGAAACACAAATGATGTAAATCCTTTTATATCTGGCTGCACCACCTAATTATTCCTCATTTGTTTTTATTCTCTCTCAATTTAGCATCATCTGCAAAGTTGGAAATCATGTTTTCATATCATAATTAGGGTTCTAAGAATCTCAGAGAAACTGCCTGTTGTATACACATGCCTTTGTCTTTCATTTTAATGGTGAATTTTAAAGTAACAAAATAAACTAGGGCTGAAGGAAATAATGCAGTGAAATGAAAGTTTCTGGAATATAGATAAGGAAACATGATAGAGCAACATGAGGAGAGAAACAACCAGCAATATGGTACAAAAACCAACTCCCAAAGTGAAGCCATCAAGTTTATCAGAATTATTGCCTCTTTGCTGAGGAGAATCACATTTTGATGTACCATTCTGTTCTTTAGGGTATACCTAGGGATGAACAATATTGCTACTTAGAAAAATACCTTTCCTTAAGTATGCCAAATATTTATTTTTATATAGGACAGCAATCTGGATGAAATTTAATGACAATTTTTCCATTGAACGGATATGGCCACTACTTAGAGGGAACAGAAAGAAATCATAGACCTAAAGGGATGGAGGAGGAGGGAAATGGAAACACAGAAACCTGGTGAGAAACTTCTTAAAATTCTCACTGTTGCTATTATAGTTTTCTCCCACATAATTTCACCTCCTGGGAGCAGCCTCTCTCCCAAGTCATTCAGCACTCCTTCAGAATTTTCTTCAAGGTTCTTTTCCAGGATTTACTGAAGCAGTTACCTGGCTGGAGGTTATCTAGAAGTTTTCCTTCCCTATTTGCATGTCCTCTTCTTTATTCTTCTTTCTTCAATATTTCCATCTACATCCCTGTACTGTAAGATTTAAATTTGTAACTTGAAGTATTTTTATGTAGGTATGTGTATGTATACTTGTACTATCCACAACATTAGTTAAAAATCTCAAGGTCAAGGATGATGTATCAGTTATAACAAGTTAGGTAATAGCCTAGTAAGAAACAAACCCCAAAGATTTATAGCTTAAAAAAATAAAATTTATTCCTTCTTCATATTTCCTGTTTATTTAGAATTCAGCAGGGGTGCTCTGCTTATTTTTCTTAATCTATATTGATGGAAGATTCTAGATCCTTGTTTCCATAATTCCAGAGTGAGGGGAAAAGGAAACTAGAGAACCATGTTCTTATTCCTTCTGTCAATAAAATATATATTGCAATTTTTACTTGTACTTGACTGTCCAAAGAATCTCTTATGTCCTTACCTGAGTTCAATAGGTTGGAAATATATAATCATCCTGTAGATAGGGGCTCTGAATATCTGTGAACAATATTATATTTCAAAAAACATTTCCTGTCTTTATCTATTTTACTAGAACTTTTAAGAGAAGTTCTCTGTACATAAGAGCCACCAGAGAAACAAAAATATAGTTAATCACCCAAGGGAATTATTTAGATTTTTTTTAAGACTTTACCCCTTACTTGACAAGAAATCTGCCTGCCGATTCATTTTACCCAATAATAGCACTTTAGTGTTTTAGTCAGTTTTTTAACTGCTGTCACCAAAATACCTGACAAGAACAATTTTAAGGAGGAAAAGTTTATTTGGGAGCTCACAGTTTCAGAGGTTTCAGTCCATAGACAGCTGTCCCCATTCCGCCAGGCCAGAGGTATGGTAGAGCATCATGGCAGAAGGGTGTGGAAGACGAAAGCAGCTAGGAACATGGTACCAGCAAGCAGAGAGTGACCATTTCACTCATAGGGATAAGATATATAACCCAAAGACATGCCACCAATGACCCACCTCCTCCGGTCATGCCCTACCTGATTTAGTTACCACCCAGGTAATATCTATTGGGGGATCAACTCACTGATTAGGTTAACTGATTAAGTTTACTTCTGAAGTTCCTTGTATTGTCTCATACATGGGCATTTGGGTGATACCTGATATCTAAACCATAACAGTGAGATTGTCCCAAACATGTTTAGTTCTGTACAATAATAATAAATACAGAGAAGCATACATGAACATTTGAACAAAAGCATACATGAACATTTGAACAAAAGAAATGATGATTCAGTGACTTTACACTCATTCTTTCCTTCTTTTAAAGAATTAAGCAATTGACACCAAAACCACAGGAAATAGAAGCAAAAATAAGCAAGTGGTACTACATCAAATTAAATAACTTCTGCATAGTAAAGTTATGAAAGTGAAAAGACAGCTTATGGGTTGGGAGAAAGTATTTGTGAACCATGTATCTAAGACATTATCAAAACTATGTAAGAAACAACTCAATAGAAAAAAAGAAAGGAATGAAGAAAGGAAAAAAGAAAAAAGAAAAGAAACAAAAGGCAAAAAGAAAAGAAGAACCCATTTTAAAATGTGCCAAGGACCTGAATACATAATTCTCCAAAGACGACATAAAATGTTCAACAAGTATATGAAAAAGTGCTCAACATCACTAATCAGGGAAATGGAAGTCAAAACTCTAACAAGATACCATGTCACACCTATTTCAATGACTGTTATCGAAAAGATAAGAAATAAGTGTTGGTAAGAATGTGGAGAAAGAGGAATCCATGTACACTTGTCGGTGGTAATTAGATTGGTATAGCCATTTTGGAAAACAGTATTAAGGTTTCTAAAGAAATTATACATAATGTAGTTTTACTCAACCATAAAGAAGAATGAAATCATGTCATTTGCTTGTAAATATATGGAACTGGAGAACATCATGCTAAGTGAAATGAGCTAGACTCAAAAAGTCAAGGGTTAATGTCTTCTTAGATATGCAGAAGCTAGAGAGAAACAAGGAATTTTAAAAGAGGAGATCTCATGAAAGTAGAAGGGAGGTCAGTGGAAGAAAGGAAGGGAACAAGGGGTGGGGAAGAGGTATGGGCAATGGGAGGAACAGCAAAATGAAATTAACTGAACTGTCATTCACATGTATGAACATATCAAAATGAATTCCAGTTTTATGTATAACTATTATGCACCAACTTAAGAATAATCAATAAAAGACTACATTGGAAACTCTTAAAAAAGAAATTGAAATAGACCCTACTAATTCATCTTCTGGGCATATTTTTAAAGTAGATGAAATCACTACCTCTTAAAGTCAAACTTATCTTCAAATGAACATGGGACTGCAAAAAGAAAGTCCTGCCATCTGCATCAACATGGATGAACTTGAAAGGACACTCTACTAAGTGAAATAAGCCAAAACAGAAAGAAAAATACATCATGATCTCATGAATCTATAAAAAAGTATGTCAAATACATAAGATGGTAGTTACAAGGTTAAATAATAATAATGCATTGTACACTGGAAATTAGCTAAGATAGTAGATTTTAGGTACTCTTAACCCCAAAAAGAATGAAACAAGCAAGCAAACTTTGCAAGATGTGGAATATGTTAATATGTTAATTTGTAGTAGTCACTTCACTATATACATGTGTATCAAAATTTCATGGTAAATTTACACAATAAACAAAAAATTGAGGAATAGAATTTTAATAAATTTGGACTGTTATAGATGTTTATTTTTGAACACTATTATATTGACTATCTTTATTCTAGTTTTTAAAGCTTTAAAATATTTAGATTTTATTTTTCATAACTCTGTATCCCTGAATACTTTGTACTTTGCTCTAGTAAGTCTAGTAATTGAATTCAGCAATCTATCCAACACCATAGCAGAGCAGCTGTCATCAGGAATTACTTTCAGAAAGACAGCTTGTTAGGAGAGGAAAGGGGGACAATAGTAAGAATTTGCTCTGTTAGGAAGTCACAAGCCAAACAGAGTACTGAAGACAGTTTGAGGAAGCAACATAAGCAGGCAAGACCTGTTTTCTTTTGTTTTAATTGGAAAGGACTTTAATCAGATGTTGAAAAATTGGGAGATGAGGATACCACAAAGAAAATAATAAAATATCTTACAATTTAGTTTGACTTATGTTAGTATTAGCTTTCTGCTCTTCAATGGTGCTGCATTTCTTAATCCTCTGAATGTGATAAACTCAATCTCATAATCAGTGAATTTTTAGTTTTTAAAAAATTTTTTAATTGTAGATGGACACAATGCCTTTATTTTATTTATTTCTTTTTATGTGGTGCTAAGGATTGAACCAGCCTAACATATGCTAGGCGGGTGCTGTATCACTGAGCCAAAAACCCAGCCCCATTCAGTGCATTTTTGCTTAAAACATTTAAGCATTCCGGCCTGGTAAACATGGGAATCTTATTTTAGACAATTGAAACCATTCAAAATACTAAGCCCTAAAGCAGAAGTGTCAGAAAAGTCCTCTTATTTACTCTTTGTTCCCTGTAAAGTTTCTATCCTAGCCTTGTCCTAGCCAATTTACTTCAGAGTCCCTGGAGAGGACTTAAAAATATGGACTACTTCTGAATATCCAGGTTCCTCTTCATAACTGACTGCACCTGCAAGGCTTGCATCAGCCACTGCAGGCTCCGGGCGCAACGGGTATCCATGTGTCAGAACTGACATTTCTTACTGTTTCCGCAGTCTTGGCCTTCAGCTGCCCGTGATCACAAACAACAGTACTAGTCATCAGAGGTTAGCACTGCTGAACTGGCTGCTGCTTCCTGTCTTTTGGTGGGAAGACATAAAAAACACAGCTTGGATTAAAAGTCTTGTCATTAGGTAAAAGGCAAATGGATGCATTCTGGAAAGATTCCAGAGCATTCATTCTTTCTTTTCAATTTTTATTTATTTTTTATTTTTTTAATTTTAAAAATAATGTTATTGTATTTTTTAGACCTTTATTTTTGTATGTGGTGCTGAGGATGGAACCCAGTGCTTCACACTTGCTAACTAAGCGTTCTACCACTGAGCCACAACCCCATTCCCAGAGCATTCATTTTTTTTTTTAGCATTCATTCTTAAAAACAAGGGAATAGATATAAATATAAACATATTATTTTTACTATTCTTACCCCACACACACAAAATTTATACTTAAATAGGTTTTAGGCATTTTGCTTACTTGCTGGGATGTATGTGAGGTTATTTAAGACTGGAACATAGAGACTAAACTTTTCACAAATGCTTTATTTAGAAAGAAATTACTAGTGATATTCTAGAAAGTTAATCTACTTCCCAATAGTGATCAAACACTTGACCAGGCATATATAATCACAAAACCTTAAAGTCTAAAGAACCCCTGGCAGTCACATGGCCAAATCCATCTCTTTTACTGGTAGAAAATCAATGTCTAGGAGGTGAAATGATTTACCAAAGTCACACAGATGGGGAGTAGTAGAGTCAGCAGAAGAACTCAGAATGCTTGAATTCTTACTCTTTCCACAAGATAACACTAGACAATCTACAAATATCTATTTACTTCGGAAAATATCTTGAAATTGGTGAGAATCAATCCTTATGTCAGACTAATATTAATAATTCTAGAAACAGAGGAGATCACAAAGACCATGAGATCAAGTCAGACCCAATGTACATTATTCAAGTTCATAGCAGCATCAAAAGGTAAATAAGAGGGCTGGGGGTGTAGCTCAGTGGTACAGTGCTTGTTTACCATGCACAGGGCCCTGGATTCAATTCCTAGCAGACACAGACACCTTAGCACCTGAGCAAGAAGCATGTTGATTTGAGGGAGTGTTGATTTGTCATTAATAAAAAATATGTAACAAATACATTTTTATAACCTCACTGAAATATATTTTATACACTATGTGATTTACCTATTTAAAGTATACAGTTAAAATTTTAGTATATTCATAGTTGTGCAATCATTGTTACAATCTAATTTTAGAATATTTTCATCACCCTGAAAGGAAACCTTGTGCCAATTAGCAGTCAGTTCCAACTGTCCATTTTCTTCAACCCCTGGCAACCACTAATCTATGTTCTGTCTCTATGTATTTACCTATTATTCCACAAATAACTGAATGGTGGGTGCGTGAGTGTGTGTATAAAGATGCTTCCTTCTAGACTTTGAATTATTCGACCTAGGAATGCTGTAGAAGAACAAAAAGAGATGTTATTGAGGTCAATATCATCCTGGAATAGGCAGCACCAGTGCAAGACAAAACCCTCATTTCAAGGAAAGTTCAAGTGAGGGGCCAAGTGCAAACAGAATCAAAATGGGAATTGTATGAGATAGCTAGAAAACAGCATAGACTGAATACTTGAGATATTTAGATAGAAAAAGAAATCGATCCCAATATCTACTGAACTGCATGAAGGAGCAGGGAACCTAAAAAGCATGTTAAATACATATGAGATACAGAATGTTTGCACTGTGGCCTAGAAAATTATTGTCAGATGAGGAGATATTATTAAATTGTTTTTATGTCCCTCCTCCCTTATAGCATACTTACTCAAAAAATTATTTTAAAATTATCTTTTATTTCTAGGGATCTGTGCAGTATAGTTCCTATACTGTATACACTGTAGTTAACAATACTGTATTTACACTTACAATTTTCAGAGGGTACATTATATGCTAAGTGTTCAAATCACTAAATAATAGTTAAAAGGTTAGGAGAAAAGTTTTGAAGGTAATGTTTATGTTAATGATGTAGATGTGATGGTTTCACAGGGGAATACTTATCTACAAACACATCAAGTCATATCTATTAAATATGTACAACTTTTTAGCATGTCAATTATACCTAAAGAGTAGTTTATAACTACCATTAAAAATTCAGTGTATATACATATATAGTAGAAAATATGGATAATAGAGGATATAGATAAGAAAAATAAACAAATGTTTTATTGCTACAATTTAAGTTATATCACTATTAGCCTTTTAAATCATAATCTTCTAGAAGAGTATCTATAGCTATATCTCTAATTACTATTGCAAAAAGTAGATTATACTGGACAAGATCTTATCAAGTTCTTATCTTGCTCTTTTCTCTTAATAATCTCTTACTTTGGCAATAAGTTGTCTCCAATGGTTACTTTGATCTTGAGACCCATATCTCTATGAAAGGAAAGTACCCACTGGGAAAATAGGATTCCTACACCAAGATTGGGAGTATATTTTTTACCATATATTTATTGGTGCACTATAATTTTGCATAATGGTAGAATTTGTTGTTACATATTCATAATGCACAAAATATAAGAATATAATTTTGAGACATCTTGAAATATTGTCATGTTTACCACCATAAAATAATTAGCATGTTAAAGATAATATATGTCTGATCCCATCTTTGGGAGACTAATTTTGGTGGATCTCTCATTTTCATTATCCCAAGGGAGTGGGTGGCCAGATATCTAAGGCAATCCTGGTTGCAAATACCATGTCTCATTATCCCTAAACTAATGATATTACTGACTAAAAGAGTTGTGCCTCACTAGGTTGTGTTCTGGTGAGGTGAAGGTTTCCTTGATTTCTCTCACCATATTTCTTTAGAGAATCAAAAAGGTAGAAATTAGAAGAATACTTCAGTTATTCTTCAAAACTATGGTGATACAGGTGATTTCCATTTTGAACAAACTCTAACAAAAAAACAAAAAATTTAGTGGGGTGATCATTTACCAACAAAAGCATTAACTTTGATGCCAGAAAATTAGTTGGTTTCTTATGGTTAGAGTAGCAAAAATTTACCAGCCACTTTTCTCAGAAATGCAAATATAAATTGAGACATGCTATAGAAACTATAGGGTAAATAGGACATTTTGGGAAATAAGAGGAACATTGTAAGGTTATAATAAAAGTTGGTATTGACATGCCATTCAGGATGTACCCCAAGTTCAAATCCTTGTACAATACTCCCTCTTACTAGCTGTATAAATACAGGAAATTATATCATTTCTTAAATCCTCATTTTCCTCATTTCTAAAACAGTTATACCAATGCTTGCCTTCTTGTACTTGTGTCCTCAAGTATAAATAAGAAATATGTGAAAAGAATGTAACAGTGACTTTTCCTTGATAAATAATAAGATTACCTAATACTTCTATAATGCTTAATACATACCAAGTAGTTTTTTAAATACTTGACATTCATTGATTCATTTAATACCCACAACATCTCTACACAGAAGGTATTATTATCATGTCTCCAGTTTATAGATAAGTAAACTAGACCAAGAGAAATAATGTAACTTACCCAAGGGGACACAACTGGAATGTGGTAGACGTGAGATGTGAACAAAGATCTGGCTCCAGAGTCAGTACTCTTAATCACTTTACAAGTTGCAGTATCTCTTTTTCTTTCCATATTCTTTCTATAACTTTTTGTCAAACTGTAGTCAAGTTTTATTCAACAATCATTTATGGAATACGTGCACTGCACCTGTGTGAAGTGATATAAGGCCCTGTCTGTGTGGATACAGCCTATTATTGATCTCAACTGCCTTTCCTTCTGTGAATATAAAGTTTTCTTTTTGTGACCTAATTTGTTGGTACTTTTGTGTGAAGACATTGTTATGGATCTAAAGGCAGGACTGGATCCATGGGTGTGTAACAGGTGCA
Source organism: Sciurus carolinensis (assembly GCF_902686445.1). Lineage (NCBI taxonomy): Eukaryota > Metazoa > Chordata > Mammalia > Rodentia > Sciuridae > Sciurus > Sciurus carolinensis. The sequence goes on from NW_025920456.1 coordinate 18,152, forward strand.
ATCATGGAACCCCAAATTCAGAAGGGCCCCATCCTGGGTTTAATACTCTGTTGTCACCATCTTGAAATTCTTAATTAATATTATCCTTGGACTTGTGTTTTGTAAGTGGAATCCCAGGGCACAATGGAGCATGAGTGGGCAAAGGAGACATGTGTAATATGTGTGTTCCCTTTTCCTTGCTGCTCTGCTCACATATTAACATTCGAGATGCCCCTACCAATACAGAATTCCAGTGAACCCATGATGCAGGGGAGTTCAGTGAGACTCAAACCAAGCATAAGTGTGTTAAATCTACTACTGACTAAACTAGGAGTGGGAGCTGCTGATGTCCCAGAGTGACTTTCAATTCCAACAGTAAAAAGAAGGTGATATCATTCTGAGAAACAGGTAGAACCAAGGGGCCCCACCACATCCTTTCTTCCTTCTATTACTTTCCAGTATTAGCCAAACATTTAGACTAAAAATAATGAGATAGTCTAAAGCTAAGGCAAAGCAGGATGCCTTTTCCTTTCATTCTTTTCTTACTTATCAGTAGGCCAAAGGTAGAGAGTGTTGGTAAATGTACTCATATCAAGAAATGAAATAAACAGATTTGAATAATTTTGTGCAACATTTCCACTAGACTGGTAAGATCAAAATATAGATGCATATATGAGCTATGAAAGGTGAACTGTACAATTTCAGTGATTATATAAATAAGGAATATGTCCCTATATTGGCATTTAAAAAGTGGCATTGCACAATGTAAAGATGAATGGTAAAACATGTATGAATGATTAAAATGTTAATTTTGCTTTATTGAGAATAACATTAAATGCAAATTTAAAACAGCATAAGTTGATAGGCCACAGAAGAAAAGAAAAGCTTTATATTTTAGTACCCTTAATGGTATTTTCCTCACTTTTCAAATAAGGGTTCCAACAACTTAATTTTTCTCCAGGCCCCACAAATTATAGATGGTGTTTCTTAGGGTAGAAACAACAAGGAACATATAAGTAAGATTCTTGGCTAAAATAGACCAGGACCAAGTGATTGGATTGGAGAGAAGAGGATGTGAGAAAATGAGTAGCAGACTTCTGAAAGAATAAAATGTACTACAAAAGCAAAGGAAAGCAGCACATTGCTGAGCAAAAGAAAATATATATATTTATACAATAGACATGTATAAATGATGTGGTATTAAACACTGATAGCATTTTAAATGTAAATATGCAAGGAAGCAAGAAAACATTCAGCAAAAAAGTACTTAAATTTCTGGAGTTGTGGACAGGGCATAATAAAGTAGAGATGAACTGGAGGCTGGGACAATAGGTGAAAGAAGGGTGCATTTGATAGAACCTTCAAAATATTAAAGAACCACTTAAGATCTAAGAATAAAACCACCACCGTGGGTCCTTTAATCTTGGAAGATCCATCATTTCACATTTAGAGTCTTTACTTTAAATGTGGCTATTACCTGAGGTGACTTCTTTCAATCTTCTTCAAAAAGGTCTCTTCTTGGGGAAAAAAGGCATAGTTATCTTTTTATTATTTTTAAATGGTCAAATAGACCCTTCACTCTACTAACCATGGACTTAAAGCTTCCCTCATAGCTACAAATGTTGGTCAGAGCATGGTCAAGCTGCATGAGGCCCTATGAACACAAGATAAACACATAGATATCAAGGTAATTACCCTGAAGATCAAACATCATGATGTTTGTTTTTCTGCCTTGTCTGACCATCTCTTCCCCTTGTTGTCATATTCATGCTTGAAGGAAGAGATACAGATGTTACTCATGCTATAAAAACAAGTCTCTTGTCCTCCTTGCTCATCAAGCACAACTCATTTCACGCTGGTGCTTACTCCCTGAGTAATAGGTGCATTTGATAAACTGTTCATTCCTCCAAAATGACAGAAGAGCATTCTCTAGAGGTTAGTAGCTTTGGGCCATGCCCTGTGTTAACTTATAAGAAGTAAGCATTTTGTTATGGCTTTAGCCTGACTTCCAACCTTGTTCCTTTCCAACTCCCCCTGGCACCGAACATGGAAGATACTTTGCTTCCAAATGCAGCCTTATAAACAGCAAACCCTCTCTAATTTATTTAGCTTTTCGTTTGCCAATATCCTAATAGTTAGACAGCAACTCCCAGTAAGTGGTTGATTACATTCAAGCAAATACACAGCTGAGCAATTAAGTGTATTCACTTGCACCTTAGCAGACCTGAGGTGGTAGGATTATCTCATAGAAATAATTATAACTGCTCTACCCTGCCTTTCTGCAGTTTTGGGAAAATTGGCTCTTTAAATTGGCTTTGGGTCAAGTGGGCTGGCTGTTGCCTGGTCATTTCTGACTGAGAACTATTTAGATGTATTGTTTTTTTTTTTAAATTAGGTTTACATTAAATGCCATGCTGGTCTTTTGCAAAATGGACTCTTTCCAGCTGAGAACAGGGGTCCTCATGCCCAATATAGACTTGGTAAATTAGGAGATTTTGTATATATTATGTGTATTTTAATTTTCAGAGACTTGTTTGTAAGCATGTTTTGGGAAACATCATAGTCTAGTGGAAATGAACAGTTGAAAAGCAGGAAAACAATATATCCCAGCTCTTCCACTAGTTGGATAGGCCACCTTAAGTAAGCTACTAATGTCTCTCTACCTTAATTTCCCTTACCATTGATTACCTACTTCATAGGTTGTTATGAGATGCAAGTGAACAGTGCATAAGGAAAGGATTTATGGATTACTGAACATTGTGCAATGATACAAATAAATGAAAAAATGAAAACCTGTTGAGTATAAGTCTTGCTCTGTTTGATGGGTACAAATACTTTAAAAGGAATAATTTGTTCACCTAAAGAATTTCACTCTTCAGGAGTGAGATGAGATGAGCCAAGTCAGGGCCAGATACTATAATAAAAACTGTAACTTATGTAACAGGAAAATGGGGTGTGGGAAGGGAGACTATCATTTGTTGAGTGCCTCAGTGCCAGCCACATGCATTGTTACCTCAATGAACTCCTGGAATGACTCAACACATTATCTGTGTCAGGAGCATACTTCCCTTGGCTATTACAGGAAGAGACAGAAAATCAGGGTACCTTGAAAACATTTTTGATATGAGAAGACACAGATGGCCAAGGAAATGCAAATGAAGAATTGCTTTAGTATTAAGGCAATAAATAGAAGTATGTGAAAGGAGTGATAATAGCTAAGATTTCAACAAGCAGCAAGTATAAGCAGAAGCACTGTAGCTGAGGCTGAACAAAATCCAAACAGAGGTGAACTGTGCATGATAAAGATAAAGGATAACTAGAAGAGTGGTCTTAAAACATTGACTAATAGGGTACATCAATTGTACTTAGGAGTATTGTCACCTTTTACTCCTAGCTATTTTATTCTTATTAATATACTCAGATTTAAAAGCTGAATGTAGATTAATGTCTTAATCTTGGTCTAAATAAACTATAAGCTTATGTATTAACTATTAAAGTCTCACCTCTCTGTTGTTAATACACATCCCTGTTCTGTCTAATTTCTTCATCTAAAATTGACCTAAACCAATTATTTGATGTGAATTTGCAGTGCTTGTAAGAATTGGACAGTTTCTGCATTGTACTCAGTAGTCCTCTTGCCCTGTGAGGCAGTCTTATTGTGGACCACATGAGTCTGGACAGAGGGCAATAATGGAGTTCCATTACTAATTCAGACTTCCTTTCACTTAGGAAATGCTTTCTTAATAAACCTAGGTCATTGGGACTGGGGATGTAGCTCAGTGGTAGAGCATTTGCCTGACATGTGCTGAACCCAGGGTTGGATCACCAGCACTGCAAACAAACAAACAAACTAGATCATCTCATTTGTAATGTAATATTTATATTAATATGTGAACTTCTATAACTTTTTCTTGATAGTTAATCAAGTAACATATAAATCTCCTGGCAAAAAACAGATGACCATATGATCGCTATTGGCATTATCCTTCCTTTTTCCTTTTTTAAAATGTTTAATCATGAAATTAAATGCATTATTTATCAATTTATATATTGTGCAAGTACTTATTTTAATTTACATCATTGTTAATGAGGTCAATAAGTTAAGTAAAAATTTAGAACGTAAACTGACACAGGACATCAGTGTTTGCATATTTCACTTCTAATGAGCAATTCCAGTTTAATACAGTGATGAGATATTACACTCCAGTGCTTTTATTTTTATAGCAGAAAAGTGCTTTCAGGCTAGTTATGAGAGAGCTTCTGAAAGCTGCATTGTGATCAGACCCAAATTACTCCTGTCATTGTTTCATTTCTTCAAGATGTATACTGATTACCTGTAACGTGCAAAACACCAGGTGAAGGGACTGAGACATGCAGCATCAGAGTCCTGTCATTGCAAACCTTACCATTGAGGAAGGTCAAAATGATGTAAACTTGTAATTATTGTGTATGATAGGAACTTACCTGTCCTAGGTGCAAAGACAGTGAAGTTCATTTTCTGAAGTTAGATGAATAATTGCTAGCAGGAAAATGATGGAGAAAGTTGCAATCCACAGTCTGGCCTGTTACCATGAGTGTCCCCATCTGCCTCCACCCCCTGATTTTTCAACCTTAATTTTAGCTACATCATTTCTTACACATATACACATGCTGATGGAGTAAATAACAAAGTTATTGCATGTGCCCCCATATATCTGATATGTTCTTTAAGAAAACTTAACTCCTCACTGACACTTCCCATGGGTAATGTACCAAATACCTTGTGGATCTCCTAAAATATTTATATAGCCATTACTGAAAGATTATGAGGGTAACTTGGTATTGTTTTACTCTATTAATTTCAGTATAGGTGGCCTCCAAGCTCAGCTAGTCCTCCAACACTTTTCCTCATATCCATTTTATATCCTCATGCCCTGTAATAAGCCCTATTTCTAACAGTGTGATTGAGTGGAGAGAATAAGTAGGGCTATGAATATGCCTAAAAGAGTTCATGAATCTCTTAGTACTAATGCCTTATGGGTCTCAGTGAGGCAACAAACCACCACAGTAGAAGTAGCTGTCAATTGTGTATAAACATTTTGAGTGTGTTTAGTAATAGGGATCCACAGCTGCATCAAGTTTCCAAAGTGACTCCTGTGTGTTCAAGAGTGGCACAGGAAGTATAAGTGGCTAAACCTTAGAGTACCTTAGACAATCTCAAGGGATTTCCTGGGAGTGAAAAAAAAATCTGTGTCCTCAAAGGTATTATAAACATAGCATCAAATTGGTACCAGGCCTGAAAAGTCTTGTAATAGAATCAAAGTGCAGTATATTGCATTATATGCCCTGCAGACTCTTCTTTATCATTCTTTTTTTCTTTCTTTTCATATTGTAAATTTTGGATTACTCCCACCTGATTTTTTCTGTATGATGTTTATTCACATACATTAGTGGTCAGTCTTGACATAGCAAGCCCTTCTGTTTATGATATAAATTTAATCACAAAAAGGAGAAGGTTGTTCCTTCTTCCCTGCAGCTGTAGAAATGCAGTCAGTATTTTGCATTATGAAAGTATTCTATAAGTTTTACTTCTGATTTAATTATGTCAAAAGATACTCCAACTTTAGAGAGTGTTGCTGTGTTCTATGAAGATTTGTTAGTTTATAAAAATATATAATTTTAATTCCAATTGTCATCTTTACAAATCTGTTGCCTTGGTATTAATATTTCAATTGGATTCTCTGTTTTACAAAAACTAGACTCCTGAGAACAGAACACAACAGAAGTGGATCATTGGCAGCACACACAATTAAAAAAAATTATTGTTGCAGGGTGGGTTCCCCAAAAAACCAACAGTTTAACATGTAAAAAGTTTACTAAGAAGTGTTCTTGGGACCAATCCTTGTGTAAGGGAGAGAAAAGGAAGCAAGTTGGGTAAATGGGAAGGTTGAGTTATGATGGTAGCCTAATAACAGCCTCAGCCAACCTGAATTAGCCAGTCCTTTCTTCTCCCACAGAATCATTTTTCTGGATATGAGCCACCATACAGTAGTGTGTGGAGCTAACTCATACCAGCTCTCATGAGCTGATCGTTTGGATCAATTCCCACTCTGCATTCAGTGAAGTTGGTTTTGTCAGTAGCTTGACATCAGCAATAAAGGGAATATATACATCTTGGAAATCAGAAATCAATCAGCAAAGATTATAAATCAGGGCTTGTTTGTTTTATCAATAAACTGGTTTTTAAATATTTACTAGGATTCTACTGGCATCATGGAAATAGGAGTTTCTTGAGTAAGGCATCTGTCTGAAATTCAGGTAATCCTGAAGGGGTTGAGAGTGCAAGGCTATATTCTGACATTTCCAGCAGCTGAGGTTACACATTGTCCACCACAACTGTGATTCTTTTGGATTCCTATTTAAACACTGTTGGCAGAGTCATTCAGTCACTTGAATTAACAAATGATGGTATAACCAGGAAAATAAATTGAGCAGGGAGGAGATGACAATATGGTGAGCCCACCTTGGGCTCAAGTAATTGCTGGCAAGAAAAATATGATTAACTTCCTTTGAGGACTTGGTCTGGGTTCTGTATACCTCTGGGTTATGGCTTTAGATTTTGGGGAACTATGCCTTTAAAGATCTATTTTTGCTAGAAACCCATGATTTTTTTAAAAAATCACATAATATGGTTTAGAATTTTCTTTCTGCCACTGTTTTCTTGCTGAATTTGCCAAATTTGGCATGAGGATGGACTCACAAAGTAGCCTACTAACATGGAACTCAAAGAAAGTTAATCAGGTTAAAACCACAATGTAAATTGAGAAGAGTGGGTTATTGTTTAAGAGAGTGGAGACTTTCAGCACTGCAAATGGACCAGGTTTTGTACCCTTGGTGAATAGGTTATATTTCCTCTTGAACAAGGAACTATCCACCGCTCTAGAACATGAAAGCAGTGCTTAAAGTCTGGATAATGGAAAGCTCAGGGCAGTGGTGTGGATGTGTTTTCTCTCCAAATGTATTTATCTCCTTGCTGTGTAGCTTTCACCCATTGTTGTTGGCAGGATACAGGAATATGAGAATACCAATACTAAACTGGGTGTCAACACATAGCACACAACTGCTGAAGAATGTATTGTGATTTAAAGATTTCTGGAAGGTGGTTAAATATGCTCTCATGCTCCAATTATGAATATCAACACACTACTTTCAAGATTGTAGGTTAGAGTTTAGACTACATTCAGTTATCTTGTGGTGAACAAATATAACCCACTGTATGTGGTGGCAAATATATTGCAAACTTAAGTTTAGCTCCTTGATTTGGAACTTGGATCTAGTCAATTAGCATTGTAAGCAATTTATGATGTAAGTCATAGGATCTTGGCCCTAACATTCTGGGAACTGCCCTATAATTTTAATTTTTATAGGATATACTCGATGTTCATATAAATATGTCAAAATGTGCTCTACTGTCATGTATATCTAAACAGAACAAATAAAATTTAAAATTAAATGAAATAAAAATACATTTTTTAATTATTAAAAAACCCTCACTACTCATCAGTATTCCAGTTCCTGCAAGCACCTGGCTTCCAGGTTAACACAGAAATTTCTTAAGGGTGTTTTACAGTTCTAAATTTGCACTCCTGGAAATAGGGAACTATTAGTACCCAGTAATAAAAATATGTTTTTAAAATATAAAGTAATTACTATGTACTAGGTACTGGTTCTGTACATTTTACATATCTACTCCTTTATTCTTAAGAGAGATCCATGAAGTAGGTATTGCTATTACCCCCGCCCCATTGTGCATAGAGAAATTTGGTAATTTGCAGTAAGTCACATAGCTAATGAGTGATAGAGCCAGGCTTTGAGTCCATGAGTCTTTATTCAAACTCATGCTCATAATCATTCTGCTATATTGGGTCTCAACATAAATTTACATCCTTTTTGTCTGTTATAAGAACCCATTAAAGTACTCCTGCCCAAATTATACAGTAAGATAATAGGTGGAGTATGAGTGAAACTCCGATTCTAATTGTCACACGGCTAAGCTATCCTGCTCCTGTACCATTGAAAAAAGCATCCCATAGAAAAAGTGGAATGGGGGATGTGACTCAAATTATTTTGCTTTAGTCCCATTGAAAAATCAGGTCCAGTAATGGATTAGCCAATCAAATTCAAACGCTATTGGTTCTTAAGTTGTCTTCCCTTGAACAAGAGGTGGAAGACGGAGGGAAAAGGTAGAACATAGATGGCATTGTGTCTATAGCTTTAATGTGGAAATTGTGATTTTGCTAAAATGCAAGTTCTGATTCTGTTTTTCTGGGGTCTGGGCAGGGGAGCTGATGATCTGTACTTCTACCAAGTGTTCAGTAGAAGCTATGGTTCTCCAGACCACATAGCATGTGTCGAGTAGCAAGTAACTAGAGGCCTATAATGATACTTGTTAGGAATACAGGAATGTTATTGCACCAGGAGCCATGCAAAAATTTGCACAAAAACGAGATGGCAAGAAAAGCCTAGATAAAGTATAGATGAAGAAGCATTAATGTATTTTGGTTTATTTTAAGTAAAATGTGATGCAACATGTCTATGAAAATATGTGACGGAGAGATGTGGGGCAAATTTCACCTAAAGTAATGTATATATAGTTCTCACTAATAAACGTATGAGTTCAAAGGTTCCATTTTCAACAGTAGGATCCACAATTCCAATGGTTATGGCAGGCATGTATTTCAAGTGTTCATAAACAGGTAAACATAACAACTTACTATCAACTTTCTATTATCTGTATGCAATTAACCTCATTTGTGGATGCTCCTCCAGAAACACACTTATCCTTCATTATACTTGATTTCCCCCACCATCACACCACTTTGTGTATGTTCTGATGTAATAAATTAGTTTCATGTCATCTGAAGCAAATACACACAGCAAAGCAAACAATGTACCTTGGAGTCTGTATATACATTCTAGGAAAGATAAGAGGTGAGTAATTTCATGCCCTTTAACAATTCCTGAGACATCAACCGAGGTCTTTAGATCTGGATATTCTGGATTAAATGAGTAAAGATATATATTTGATTTATTATACATCATTACCCTACGTAGATGTATGATTACATGAATGATATAAATCTACATTGTGCACAACTATAGAAATGAAATGATGTACACCATTTGTGTACAATGAATCAAAATGCAGTCTGTAAAAATTTTTAAAAATTAAAAATTTATTGAATAGAGTAATTCAGCTCTGTAGAAAAATATTCCATCCTTAAGAAGGAAAATTTTCAAAGCTGCTGTTGTGACAAATTAGATCATTTAGAAAATGAGGGATTGAATGGGTAAAGAAGTCATATTTCACAGACACACCCAAATTTGACAGCTCACCTGTATCAGGCTGTCATTCAAAATGTTAAGCAAGAAAAGCAATTAACATTTCACCTGTATGGGCTAACATGCTTATTTATTAGTAAGGTTAAAATCCATTCTGTATTTTATGGAAGAATTATGCAAATAATAGAAAGCAATTAAGATCTTTTTGACCCAGATGTCACTATTAATTAGAAGACAGATTCCTATAGATTGAAGATGAGCTTGGAGCTTACTTAGAGGGAAGTTGGAAAATATAATCAAGGTATATAGGATAGAAAATGCTAGCTTGAGAGTATGAAAAAGAAAAGAAACCTAACTTTCAATCTGTCTTAAAGGTCTGAAGAAAACTACTTACCACTTTGAGATAAGGTAAAGCATGTCAGAATGAGCTGGGAGGGAGAAGGGTTGGAAGAAGGGTTGGGGGAAGAATTCTGGCAAGTAAGCCAGAAGTTTGACAGCATGAAACTCCCAGTGAATTTGAATGAGATCTGGGTAAAGAGAGACATGGAGAAGCAGTGGAATGGAACCACTGAAGTACAAAGATAGGAAAGGAAAATGTGTAAAGGAAAGCTTCAGGTACCGACAGCATGAGTGATTTCAAGAACTCTTGAATCAGGGCAGTTAAGTCCCTGTTGCTACAACCACAGCTTTCAGAAAAACTGGAGATGGTTATTGGACAACTGCCTGGAGTTCCCAAGGAGTTTGAGAGGAGTACTTGGGGAAGTGTTGTGTCCAAGTTGTGGCTGAAGATTAAAAACAAATAAAAAATAACCACACCTTGAAGTTGGGCCTTTTTAATGTTCACAAATATTGGATGAAATCGCACAACCACATCTCCCTCCATTTTCCAGGAAGCTTGTTTACATACAGAAATGGTTTTCTCATTTTTACTTCAAATTGATGATTTCCCCAATTCTTTACTTATATATTTATGTTTTCATATTAGTGTGTTGTGGCGAGCCTTCGAGTTTGCCATTGGAGGGACTAGAAAATGATCCTGTGAGTCCCCAGATTTGACACTGTTTTTCTTACTCTGAGAAATACTGAAGGTTATGTCTAAATCATCAAATGCACCTGCTAAGCATAATTCAGTTATGCTTAAATCTATTTCTCAGCCCAGGTTTTACATTAGAATTACCTGGGGAGATTTTATTGATGTCTTTGTCCACTTTTTAAAAACTGCAAATGATTTTTGTGTACAGCTAGGGTCAAAAACTGCTGGTTTAGGTATAGTGAGGACAAAATCAAATGATAGCATAATATGATATTTGTAAAGAAGAAAAATGTTATAATTTTTGACATAAATTTTTCATATCATGTCAGTACAAGTGACAGCAATTGGAAAGTTCTATGAAAAAGGTAAATCATAAGAGGTGCTGGTGCCAAGTGGACACTCATTAAGAGGAATAAGGACTTAACTTTTTTTTATAGGTCTCTCACTCTATGATAATTTTTAAAGATTTCTCTTTCCAATATGATCAGTTAACTAATGAAAAGGAAATTATGATATTCTCTTATTGATTAGCATATTTGATTAGTAGTAGGGAAAAAGAAATCAGTGATTATTTCCAATGTAATAAATTGTGATTTTTATTATTCTTGTCATATGTGAATTTACATAATTTGCCACCAGGTAGATGAGGATTAAATCAAGAACCAACAATTTATTTCTGCATAGGGTCATAAAGAAAACGTTTGAGACTGTGTACCATGTTGTCTGTTGCAACTGCTCAACTTTCCCTTTGCAGCCTTTGACAATATGTCAATGAATTTTTGCCTGTGTTACAATTAATACTTGATTTACTAAGGCAGGTGGTAAGCCTCATTTGGCCTATGGGTCTTAGTTTGTCATCCCCTATTATAAAATAGGTAAACTTTTTATTGGTGTGCTAAATGTAAACATCAATCATTTTTTTTCTATAAAAAATGTAACTATCAAAATATAACATGAGGTTTAAGTATCACAATTCAATGAAAAGGAACATTAAAGAAATATGAAATTCTAGGAGCAACTTTTCCCATTAACTTAATCACTTTAATTGCTGCTTAATTTAGCTTCTATTCACTTTTCAGTCTAAAGTAGAAATCTAATTTTTCTAAAACATTTTAAAATCCAAAAGCCCATTTTCTATAGAGATACAGGCAGCAATGTTGATTTGTTCTTAGTTCATGACTTTAGAATCTTTGGGTTTTCTTTTGTCCTGTTTTCCTATCTTTAACTGACTGCTTACAGTGATCACAGAGAAAATATTACATTACTGTATAGCTACCCATCACTTTTAGATAATCTTCATTGACTTCCATTTATTTTTTCTGTTCTGTTGCAAAACCATCAGAAAAGAAAAAAATATTGCAGTTTGAAAATATGGGATTTCGTAAAAATCTTAAAACTTTTCCCCAATGTTTTCCCTGAACCTAATCTCAGAATACACCTGAGGAGAGACCCAGGGCCCTCTCCACTCTAGATTCAGTTGAATGGATTACAGAAATTCCAGGCATCCTTGATTGGGGGAATTCCTGTGTTCACACACACACACACACACACACACACACACACACACACACAACCATTAGCTACCTTGTATATATAAGGTATTTGTAAAATTTTGGGAGTGGATCTCATAAAAGTGAAAGGGTAACAGTCCTCATGTGGGAGAACCTGTACCAGAATTGTGCCAGCCAAAGTAGAAATTGTGCCAGATTAGATCTGGGTAGAAAGGGCACAAGAGGGTATTCCCATCCTTGGTTTACTTGGACAGCAGGCATAAAAAAACACATAAATGTTTCCTTCATCCTTTCTTCTAAAGGTCATGGAGGCAACACACATACATAAAGAGGGGGATGGCAGGGCGACAGAACATGCCATTGGGTCTAACATGATATGGAAAAATCAGATTAAGAGTCACAGTCCAGGAGAGCAATAGACATATCCCCTAGACATGGCTAAATCAAGGGCCAATGCCCAAGTTCAACAAAAGACAGTAGGCAACACAAGATGCCTGAAGACAAAATTCCCATACCACTTAATACTTGAAAACCATAGAAATAGTCCTATTCCATTAACTGTCACTGCACAGAGAGAGGACAGAAGGGGCAAAACTCTAAATGAGCTTAAAACACTGAAATGCCTCAGTAATTGTGAATATCTAGTATTAATTTTTTGTATCTTGCTGTAATAAAGGTTCAAGGTTCAATCTTAGTAAATTATATGAGAATGCCACAGTTTGCACACTTATGTTTGTAACTATAATATTTTGTCCTGCAACCTATGCTTGGGGAGATTGAAAAGGTAACATTCAAAATAAAGAGAACTGACTCATATGTCAATGTGTTATGTGTATAGCCCAGCATGGGGATTCTGGACTGAATATAACCATTTTATACTATTTTTCTGCCCTCATCCTTTCCAGAAGTATTTCTTGGTATATCTTATGTAATGAAGAAAGCTTTGGTATAGTCTTCGTCACACAATAAATTTGGCAAATATTATACAGACAGGCATTCAAAGGTCTACACAGCTGAAAAGAAGTATCTCAGAAAGGAACACATTTGGGAAAGGGACAAATTCCAGCCTGCCTAGCTGATAGTGGTTTAGACCTGGCTTCCACTAATATGACTCTTGATCATCTTAACGCTAAATCAAGTCACAGTGTATAGCAAAAACAACTGGGGCACCACATTCCTAAATCAATCACACTCCTTTGAAAACACTCAAGGACCACTCCATGGAAAACCTGCTAACAACCAGTCCAACATTTAGACATAGGCCAAGGAATTAGCCCAGATGATGGCAGCCAAACAGAGGGCCTCATAAACTGTGTTCCAAGTATGAACCACAGAGATGGCAGTTTTCAGTTGAAAAACAAAACAACAGCAACAACAACAACAAAATGACCCAGAATTTCTTCCTCTAAGTCTCATTCTCCAGAGCAATAACTGTGCTGAACCAGGTTCACGCTGGACAGGAAGATGTTTACACAGGATTCATTCACTGGGCCCAGAGTCCTTACTTTCTTTTGAACAATGCTTTTTGTCACTCCTACAATTATATATACCTTTATAATATATTTTAAATGAATACTTTTTTATACATAGCCTCATTCTACAAAATAGATACTATTGTCATAGTTTTTACATGCTGGGCTTTATTTTCCATCTCTTAAAATAAATATCCAACATTTAAAAATGTTTATACATTACCTGGGATCATCACACACTGGGAAACAAATTACAGCACACATTTTAGTTTAGGACATTTTGAAGTAGAAAACTGACACCCAGCTCTAGTCCCTATCATTTCTTTTACCTAATCATTCCTTATTTTTAAATTCATAAGAATATGCATCTAATAAGGGAAAACTGTGAAATATATAGATATATAGGTTCAGGCTAATCCTTCACTTATGAAAAATTTCAAATTGTTGACCAGGAACTTTTTAGAAATGCCAATTCTTAGACCTCCCCCTCAAGCTACTGATTCTGAAACTTGGGTAGGACCAGCAATCTCTGACTATAATGACAATGTCTGAGTTGGAGAACTTCATGGAAGTTCTTTAACCAGACCCTGAGGGCTGAGAAATATTCAGTGGAGTTAGACAGGGAAAACATCCATCTAGGATACATGTCTGAAAACAAGCACAGGGGAAAGAGAAACATGTAAATATTAGGAGATGGTGAAGACTCTGATGGCATGATTCAGCATATTTGAAAAGGAGTGTGCATTTAAAATAGGTTGGTTTGAAGGCATATCCATTAAGAACTGAGAGCTATTTGGGGTTTCATGCTTAAGGGACCCATACTTGGTTTCAAAGATTAAATAGAACCTGAATTCTATTTATTTGAAAGGCTTGCCTATGTCTTTCTCCCTACTGCAGTGTTTCTTAAAATGTCATCCAAATTCACCAAGCGTTTAAATCACCCAGACTTTGGCTAACTAAGTAGATCAACTAGCCCCATCTTAACTCTACAAAATAGAAACATCTATGGTATGGAAGATAAAGCAGCTCTTTATGCTAAAGAGGCTCCAGGTAATCCTTGTGACTCAGTTGAGTACTGTCCTCGGGGGTCCCAAAACTGATGTCTGCTACCTATTTTCATACAGTCTGCAAGTTAAGAACATTTTTACATATTTAAATGGTTGAAAAAATGAAAAGAAACTATTTTGTGACTATGATATGGTATTCAAATGTTAGTATTCATGAAGTTTAACTGGAACACAACCATACCAATTTGTTGTTGACTGTGGCTGCTTATGAGCTACAGTAGCAGAGTTGAGTAGTTGTAACAGAGACCTTACAGCCTACAAAACTAAAATAAATCTACTATTTGTCTCCTTGTACACATATACAAAAAAGTTTACTGATCCCATAACTAAGTGATCCACAAGAAGTACGTGATTTTAGATTTACTTGATCTGCTGATGCCTATAATGGGGAAGGATACCAATGAATCCTGGAGCTAAAAGGAGATATAAATCCTGGAACCTAGCCAGGTACCATGACACACACCTATAATCCCAGCAGCTCAGGAGGCTGAGGCAGGAGAATTGCAAGTTCAAAGTCAGCCTCTGTAACTTATCAAGCCCTAAGCAACTTAGTGAGACCCTGTCTCAAAATATAAAGAGGGTTGGGGATGTGGCTCAGTGCTTAAGTGTCCCTGGGTTCAATCCCCAGTACCAAAATAAATAAATAAATGAATCCTGCAATTCTTAGTTTTTTGGATAGCAGAGTATAGTGTCTCAATGCCTAGAGATGTCAAGGAGACAGTAGGAGGGGCCGATCAGCATTTCCAAATTACGAGTCTTATGCCAGAAAAAATAAGTTATTTTCTCTCCTAGTGACAGGCCTGATTATTATGGTGATGGGAGATGTCTAAATTGGGAAACATTGAGAAATACTGCAGTTGGAGGTATTTTCCTGTGAGGTATGATTTTGATCTGGAAATGGATGCCCTTGAATCAGACAAGTTCAGGATGAGGTAAGTCACATGACATCAGTAAAATTTTCTAGAATTTTGTGAACCATGATTGTCTTTGAACTTTATACATTGACTTTAGGAGTGCAAAATGTATGGCTGTTGAAAAAGGAGCTGTAGGTCAAGGAAAAGGTAAATGGAAAATTCTAGAAAAAATTGAATTCTGCAGTAAGATCTCTGGTTTTGATTCTCTGACAAGGAAAAATGTGTATCAGTGTAGTTCAGGATTAGAAACAGTGTCTCTCTGTCTCTCTGACACTCCCTCACACACACACTCCCATATTGCAGTAAGAGAGAAAGAAGCAGACAAGAATACTGGAGTTCACCTCAGATCCACAGATCTTAGGATGGTGGTTAAGAGACTAGTGTTTTATACAAAAGTCACAGTTACCTCATTCAACCTAAGCCACAGAGTAGATGGGGATTTTGCAGTCTCTAAAGGGGTGAGCAAAAACCCTCTCCTGAAAGACATGGTAGGTCCTAGCTTTAAACTCTGAAATATCTGTGGACTCCTCAGAGAAAAAGGAAACCAACAAATCTGCCCCACAAAGAGCAATTAGAATTTCTGAGACAGCTCAGAGCCTTCTCTGAGGCAAAGAGGAACCAAATACTATAAGCCCTTTACATAGAAACAAAAAAATAAAAAGGTGTTCTTTACATGTGACAGGGTGGGGCTTCCAAGCTCCACCATCCTGATCAGAAACAGGAGTCACTGATGTGAAGGTCAATGGAGTGCAGAGCTTGTTTCTACCCTGGTGAGGAGAGATTTCCCTGACTGAAAGAATCTAATTGGTTGCTGATGAGTCACAGATGCTGAAATCCACAGGCAGAAGCATCTGATTGGCTGTCACTCCGTTTCAGCATTCCCAGCCCCACAAATCTGTGATGAATGGTACAGAGGGAGCAAAAGCTATCATTTGAATCAATTAATATGATGAGAAAGGTTGGGGGAAGATATCTCTCCCACACACCTAACCTAATAGCTATTCCTGCTGCATCACTTTCTCACTGCTGCTTTAGAGGAGTCCTTTTAAAAAAAGTCATGCAAGAGATAGGAAACTTTTGAATGCTACGTAAATGTCAACTGTTCTTATTGTTGTTTTTCTTCTGCTTACATCAATAAGGTGAGGGTTATAAGCAGGAGGACAAATACAGAAATGGTCATGACGAAAAGCTCAGGGAGGACTCTGGCCAACAGAAAGAACGAGGGATATGAAATAGAGCCTCTGGGATTCAATTCTAATCTTAGC
This sequence comes from Sciurus carolinensis, assembly GCF_902686445.1. Taxonomy (NCBI): domain Eukaryota; kingdom Metazoa; phylum Chordata; class Mammalia; order Rodentia; family Sciuridae; genus Sciurus; species Sciurus carolinensis. The sequence continues at coordinate 34,714 of NW_025920456.1, forward strand.
CTGGTTTTGACGCTTGTCTCAGAAACCTGCAACAGACATCTACAAGATAGATTTTCTTTCTCGCTAATCTCAGTGCTGTTAATTTCCGCAAGGCTTTGAAGTTGGGAATCTCAGACCACACAGTGTTGTCTCTCCTACACACATTGCATCTCAAATGTTTAATTGCTAGAGCATAAGAAAGATAATTAACACATGTATAGAGATCAACATGCAAAATTCATTTTGCTTTCATGGCAATACTGCAAGTCAATACCCCTGTTTATAAGATGAACAGACTGAAAATCAGAATGATTAGGAAACTTAAAGTTTGGGGGACAGTTGGAAAGCCAGTGGGGACCCTGCCTAATTATGGTGGCCACACAAGGAAGTAATAACCTCCAGTTGTCAAAGAGTCCAGCACTAATTTATAGACCCTGGGATATGGATTTGTCTATTAAACACTTATCAAGCCTTCTGTTTACCAAGGTTTGTGCATGCTGGCATTGTAAAAGTAGAGATGTAGATTTTAGCCTCAAGATGCTCACAGTCGAGGGCGACATGGAAACATAGAAGGGGAGCAGCTCACCAGCTGTGGAGGTTAAGAATTTCAAGCAACTTTAACCTTTGTGGATCTCAGGGTCATCATCACTTGATCCATAAGAAAAGGCACCAAGTTTTAAAAATGTTCCCTGACTCAGAAAAGGCAAAAAGTCATTGATAAAGACTCTTTAAGCTCTAAGAGTTCTTTCATCTCTTAACAATCTAGACATTTCACTAAGCATCAAGCTAAGAGAGGTAGAAGGGAAAAATAAAATACAAGTAATTCTTTATAGACAATATACAAAAGTGTATAGTTACAATGATGATTTTTAGCCATCTAGATATCCTTTTAGAAGACTTAAAATTGAAGGATTTATGGTCACCAAGAGAGCATAAAAAACAAAGTTTCTCACATAGGGAGTCTGCCATTGAGAAGTTTTACTGTAGAATTGCCAGAAAAACATTAACAAAAACAAAGCCCTTAAGGTCACACCTGAGACTTCAGAATTACTTTCTTTTCTGCAAAAGACATTAAGAGATTTTTATTTACTTTGGGGAAGATAATTAACCCTATGCACCATTATGTGTCAATAAACCATGGAATCCAGATGAATTGCATCAGAGAAAGTGAAAGAATGCACTGAGGAAGGTTCAAGAGCAACTGTCTGAGAGTCCTTTTATAACTCATAATCCAGTCAGACCAATGCTATTTTCGACAGTCTTCCATGTCTCATGGGTGTAGACTCCTATCGCTGACCTACAGACTCAGCCAAGCATGGGCACTTTGAAGCTATAACAGAAATGTTCTTAAGTTCTGAATCCTGGATCATGAACATGGATGTTCCATGTTTTTTGAACTTGTGTCCTACTCTGACCTTAGATCAAAGTTTCAAACTCTTGGCTTCATAATTGCAAGTTTTGCCATTTGATGTCTAGGATTCTGCTTTGGTTTCCACTGGTTGTCCTATCAGGATTCTGGAGTGTTTTGTGGATTTGCCACATTCCACCTTTGTACTAGGGTCTTTAGGAGAAGCAAACTCTATCAAGCACTGCTATTTGCATTCCTTGCTGTAACAGCACATGCTGTCCAACAGCCTTCCTAAATTAGTTCCAGTTCCTCTTCCTTTACTTTGACCCAGGATTCTCTAACTTCACTATTTGACTTGGTTCATTTAGTACCTTGGTCTTCTTTATTATCTGTGTAGCCCTTCCCTGTACTGCCTGATTCTTTATTTTGCCACCCAGGAGGTCAAATGTGGTGTCTGGTCTATGAAACTGGAATATAGTACAATGCCAAACAGTGTATGAGAAAATAATATATTATGGGAAAAGACTAGGATTTATCATATTAAAAAAGATCAAAAGCAAATTCAAAGGTTTAGAAATCATAAGATTTATCTTAAAACAGGAAGTGAATGTGGAAGAGTGTTTACAGAAACTAGCATTAGAAATGCAGAATGATTAACAAATCATTACTGGTTTATAAAAAGAAGTCCAAACTTGGTAAGTGGATGTTATTTTAAAAAGTATAATTCAAGAAGCAAGATAAATGCAAATTAAGGGACCTCATTTATTTCGTGTAAAAGCTTAATGCCATTCTACCCAATAGATTAATATGTGATGACAATCATGTACACATTTACATGACATTAAATAAATGGCTTGAGAGTAATTAGTGTTGAAAACCAAGAATGATAGACAGAAATCACTGTCAGATGATGCAAGCTCAGGACTTGAATGCTGAAAAGGCCATTATTTATTGGCAACTATTCATCTGTTGACTGGATGGTAGCAGAATATGTAACTTTCCAAGTGAAGGTTTGTAGTTGGGAGGGGGAAAGAGTAGCTTGTGCCTCGAGTTTAGTTAAGAGCAATATTTGAAAGTTGACAGCCTCTATTTAATCTTTTTAAAATAAAAACTGGCAGAAAGAAGGGGCTCTCTGTAAGGGTGAACTTTACTAGGATTAATAAAAAAGAATGGATTTGCCCCAAATAATTTATAGTGTTTATTAAAGAAAGGGCACATGAGACAACATTGAATATTCAGAAGCAGACTGGGTAAATGAAAACTCAGATTCTGGAATCAAATCTACCATTAACCACTTATGTGATATTGGACTACTTGAGGTATCAGTTTCCCCATTTGTACATAGATGTACTTGGTCACTGTACTCTCTAGGCACCTCCCAAATCTAAGAGGTTATAATTATATAGTTCTGTGACAGACATACCAATTCTATTTGGTGATTTGTGTTCATCCTCAGGTTGCTACCTCTCGCAATACCTGCTCACAATTGAAATACTTATTTTCTAAGTTTTGCTCTTTTAAATTCTTCATCTGTTTCCTCCATTTTAGTAACTGCACTCCCAATCTGGCACTATTGCTTTGTGTCTTCTGGGAATATAATTCACCCTGAGAAATTTTTGGACAAATGAGTCACCTTTCCTACATGTATTGATTTTTTCCAAAGATGATCAGGAGGAAAGGCCATGCATAACACAAAAATAGTGAGTGGTCTATGGAAACAATTCAAGCATCAGAGACAGATGATTGAGAAGAGCAATTATTGAGAGAAAATTTTCCAGAGGACACTTCTACTATCATCTATAAGAGCTTATTGTTGTATGAAATCCCACATCTGAAACTTATTGTTATATAGTTCTGTGAATGCCATGTGAATCCTATTTGTACCTTTGGCCTTGTTTCTTCTACATTCTATCCCAGAGCCTGAGCCCGAGTGTCCCCATTGGTTTAGCAGTGACCAATGTTTTCATAGTCATATATAAAAATAAATTTTTATTTAAATAACAGTGACAGAATAGGAAAAGTATAAAGCATCAAGAGAAATGAAAATTCATGTACCATTTTTAAAGGTCTAGAAGAAATTTACAGGGAATGGAACAGACCAAGATATGCTATGTGCATATGTGAATATCACAGTGAATCCCACTATTATGTCTAATTATAATGCACCAATAAAAAATTAACAATAGAAATAAATATAATAAATACAAAATAGAGACATTATTCAAATAACAGATATTGTTAAGTACCTGTGATGTACCTGGTACAATTCTAGGCACTGAGACTGCAAGTAATGACCCAGATTTCTGCCCTCATGAAACTTACACATGGGTAGAGGAAAGAGATTAATCATATAAAATATATAATATATAAAATGTGGGGTGTATTGAACACTGATGGATGAAGGAAATAAAGATATAAAGCTTTTCTAGTAGGTATTTTAGCTAGAGAAGAAAGTTTTCATTGAGATGGTGATTTGTGTGAAAAGGCCTGGGTGTGAATCCTGCATACAGTACCAGGAAAAGCATTCTAGGCACAGGGAAAAGACAGTGCAAAGGTCACGTTTCTCTGACCTCTCAATTGAATGTTAGGTGCAACTGCCTAACAGGTCCTACAACCTTATTTTTTACTTCTTTTCATCAGTCAGAGTAATATTAAGGAAAGAGAAGACACTCTACTTATGCCAGGAATAATGGGTTTAATGTAGGAAATGGTTCTCAGTCTCTATTGAAGGAACCCACCAAGCAAAGGAGAAGAAAGCTGATACTGAAGATAGGAAATGTTATGCCTAAGTAGTGGCTTTCAGTAGATCACCAGGAAACTGCTGTGAATGTTCCATTTTCTCTCTTGGGTCTTACTATAACTGCTTCAAGAGACTAGTAGCTTTGCCTTCTTTTTCCTCTTCAGAATCATGCAGTACTGCCTCTCATTTGCCAAATGTAATGTAAACAATAAGTAGAAGAGTTTGTGGAGAACTTTAGTTGTATCTTTTCTTCTGTGATAGAGAAGAAATGATACAGAGCTGGCAACAGATAATCCATCTTACTTTTCAAGTTTCTAAAATGAAGTCAAATCTTCCTATAAAATGATCATGTTACTCCACTGCTCCAAACTCTTCAATAGTTTTTTATTCCTTTTAGGATAAAAAAGAAATGCTTTAATATTATTTATAAGAACCATATAATCTTGCCCTACCTTATTTCTCTGATTTCTACATGTTAGCTAGCTTTAATTCCTCAAAATCTATTTTTTTCCCAAGGAAAAATTTATTTTGGTTTATAGTTCTGGAGGCTAGGATGACCAAGAGCATGGTGCCAGTGAGGGTTTTGCACTGCTTCAACTCATGGTGGACAGTGGAAGGACAAATGGGCATGTGTAGAAGAACAAGAGAAAACTAACAAAGCCAAACTTGTTATTACACATGGTTCTTGTGATAGGAGCCCATTCCCTCAAGAAAGATATTAATTCCTCTCAAAAATTTAATCACTTCTTAAAGCTCTCACCACCTCTGAAGCCCATTTCATTGACAATTAAATTTTAAGAGAAGTTTTGGTGGGAACAAACCATATCCAGGGACAAGAAGAATACTCTATCCTGAGGCTGGGTTGAAACCTTCTGTTTCAACACCCCATGCTATGGTCCTGAGGCCCCAGTTCTGTCATCCCTAACTACCTAAGAGATTCCCGTCTTTTTTTCTTTATTGCCACAGGTGTCCTCCAACTATTTTTTAAATTAATGGTTGAATGGGGAATTCTAAGGAAAAAGGTTATTATATTAATGTGTAGAGGGAATCCAGTTTGCCAAGAAAGAGACAGCATTTTGAATAACTTAAAATTATAAAAAAGAAATTTGAACTTCAAATAGATTCTTGAATAAAGAATGACTTTAATGAAAGGAATATCTGAATAAATTTGGTATTAAGATATTACAAAGTAAGTTGAAAGACAAAAATAACTAGGATTTAACAGATTAATAATGATGCTATATTACTCCTATATTATTACATCCATAAAATGAAGGGTAGAAAGTGGTGGAAACTACAGGAATGAAGAGTAAATGAAAGAATTAACTGACCTTGATAGAAAAATATTTGCAGAGGAAAGGATATAAACAGGTTTTTGTTATACAAGGATAATATAAATAATTACATTACACATGTTTTCTTTCAATATTAGGTATGTGCACATTTCAGCATACTTTTATTTAAATATTGTGTAAATAATTTTAACTGTTTAATTATTACTTTGAAAGAAATGGCAAATGTGTTTGTAGGAAGACATTCCTTGGACAGAAAGCCTATTCAGGGCAGGAATCATGTTAATTCACAAGTGATGTGTCATGAAGCAGCAATATGAATGCTTCATTAAGAAATTTTGTGTTGATAAAAAAAAGAGAGATGCATTACTTTCTTGCCAAATAACTCCCCCTCCACAGACACACTGTCCAAAAGTGTGAGAGTAAACATCTGTCTGAACTTCCTGAGTAAGTCATAAAAACATGAAGGGTAGAAAGAACAACTTTCTTCTCACATATCATTTCTACGTGGCTTCCTGAAATCATCAAAAGGAGATAAAGCCAGGATGTGCTTAGACCACCAGCAATTGGTGAGCAACACTTCTCTAACCACAAAGCAGCCTTTACTCTGTTTGCATGAGTTGGGTAGGAGCCAGAAGTGATGCCCATATGCCAGGATGGTAATCTATTAATTCAAATCAGATGTGTGTTCTAACTTTGTTTAGGATAGGGATTCATACCCGCAAAGACACCCCACTTCTTCCTAAATGACAATAGGGCCACTAATGATTAAAATACTAAAAAAAAATCACCCAAGTTGCTCATTGCAGAGGGATTAATATTTAACTTGGTAATAAAAACAACATCCTATTTTTTGTTATTTGTTATTAAGTTGTTATATGATCCGTGTGCATGACTTTTAATCAAATTGAGCTTGGGTTGCCATGTCATCTACAATTCCTACAGAAAAAAAGACTGAGACATGATAAGTTAGGTGGTATAAATCCACACATCTGCACTATTTCTTTGTGGAATATAAATGATAAATTTTCCTTATAAACAATGGTGAATTTGGGATTAGTGAGTTGGCCTGTGACAATCCTAATAGTAAGAACATTTATATTGGTAGGAATGTTTTTGTGAATATCCTTAAAGTATAGTTGAATCTTTGTTGAATTTCTAGAAGCATATTCTTATATAGGTGCAGCTTTCTCTAAAAGAAACCAAATATACTCTTTAGTTGATAAATAAAGCACAGACTTCTTTATTGCAATTAAGTGATAAATTCTCTAAAAGTCTGACTGATCTAATGTCACTTTTGAAATCAAGTGCTTTAAAACACCAAACTAATACCAATCAATAACAATGACTCCATATTTTTCAATATATATTGTTTTTTTTGAAATTGTTTAAGCATTTTCTGATTTCTTCCAAGAATTTTATACAGAACCTAACTTTTAGGCCACAGGCATGAAATATAACAGAAGGCACTGTACTAAAGTGTATGCTGCTTGGACTATGCATCTAAAGATCTAAATTTAAGTCCTGCTCAGCCTTCATAGTATGTAGAAGATGACCTTGGTGCTCTGCCCATATCTCCTTACTCTTAATACATGAGAGTATGATATCCTAACTTCCAACTGCCAGCACCTGCATCTTCTGAGAATGTTTGAGAATATTCTCTTGCTGCTAGTGCTCACCACACTGCCAGTGCAGCAGACTGAAATTTCTGGGCTATCACTGCCTCTTGAGAGCAGCCATCAAACAGTAACAATAGAAAAACTCCAGATCCTTCCCACATTTCGTCTGCCTTGATAACACATACTACATTTGCTTTCTGCCCTTCTTTGTCTCACTTCCTTTCATCCTTGACTCATAGTTGTTTATGGGGGAACCCAAAATAAGGCATAGTTATTGACCATAGAAAGGTCTCTCAACCACTATCTCATTTAATGAATAAAAGAATTTAACAGAGCTTCCCTCCAATTTAGAAATTCTAGGAATTTTACCTACCCCGAATTCTCATCTGAATCTTGAGAGAGACATATGAAATTTATAACAAATACTATTTACTGGCAATGGTAACAATTGGTGGTTTATTAACACTTTTCCAAACTGTAGAAAATAGGGGACAGTCTCCACTTAGACAATAGAGATACTCAAAAGTGATTGTCACAGAATACATTTTTCCCCTGTGTATAGTCCCAGTTTTGAGCTTTGCATTGTTTTATAACACAAATAAATCTTAACAAAAATAATTCACTAGTCTAGATATATCATGAAAACATTTAAGAAGTTGCTTTAGAATACAGGACAAATATATTCCCTGCATGTCAAATTATATACAGACAATATATAATTTATATTCTAACCTTTTAGTTGATATCACCCTTTCAGCATGCCTCTGGTAGAGAGATCAAAGTTGAGTAGGTCCAATTGCCAGATGAGAAAACTGAAGCTTAAAAATAGTAAGTGACCATTTAGGAACTCAGGCCTTTGGTGTCTATGATCTGTGCATTTTCCATCAGAACCTATTTCTTCATGTTTCTCAATTTTTATCATATAATAAACGTGTCTGTATTCTTTTTGGTGAACTTGCTCTTTGGGTTTCCTGTTTTCTGGACATTAGAATCCTATTTCATGGGAAATGTTACTCCCTACTTAGAAGGTGAGCTAGAAATGGTCACCCCATTGCAGATCCCTTTGTTACATCTTGGGTCATTATATTAAATGTCTCCCTATCCACAGTATTTCATACCAGTGTTATTTAAGCATATTAGACATAGTGTTGGACAACATACTCTGAGAAGAATGTGAAAAATTGAGAACTTTCAGGCATAAGAAGAATAATCATATGTACCTCTCTTCCCTTTCCTACTAGTGGATTTCTGAAATGTATGATCTCTTTAGTTTAACAGATTCCTACTAAAATAAAAATATCCTTGATATGTGTCATAGTGAAAGCTCCTTCCAATAATTTTCACTATGCAAGATTTTAGGTACTTTTCTGAAAATAGATATGATAGAGGAAAGGAAAACTCCCACAGATTAATCACTTTAAAGGGAATAAAGGTAGAGGAACAATGGCGATGCAGATGGTGACAGAAGGGAACAAGAAACAGTATCCTGGCATATCTGACTTCACTACTTGCCTGAGTCCTAGAGAAAGAATCACAGAATAAGGCCATGGTGTCATGGGAAAATCATTTACCTTTCTGAATCAAAGTTCTCCACTTATAAATGGCAAGTTAGGAATAAATGAATTGTAAGTCCTCTTCAGTTCTAGGATGCCATCATTTTTTGTTCCATTTATTACATACTCTCATGGATAGTGAATAAAGATGAATGATAAAATCCAGTCAGCATCCATTCCTAAGTATTAGCTAAGAAGCCAAAAATGATAGTGAGATTTTCTGTTGGATCATGTAATGCACAAAAGTCTTCAAAATGAGGAATGAGGAAAGGCAAAGTAGAGAGCTAATAGTTTGCATTATTCACAATTACTCTTGTGCACATGCTTATAATAGACCTCCAGCAATTTGGCAAAGTACAGTTTGATCTGGTTTGCTGTTCTGTCTGGTTTCTCATGAGCTTTAGCCTGGAGGCAGCTGAAGGGCTGTATGAGATATCTAATCATAAAGAAATAATGTATTGGTCTTCTTACACTCAGCATTAACTCACCACTTACTATTTTTCCATGTGCTAGGCACTATTATCATTGCCATGGTCAGTGCTTGGGTTTTCCCAAACAACAGCCTGAAACAGGGATTCAAGTGCTCATAGTTATTGGGAAGGTGTAGGGAACATTTTTAGAGAGTAGGAACATGGTACAAGAAAGGAATGACAGCTGGTAAAAAGTACATTATAAAGCTAGCTACCACTGTGGGCAACTGAAGCTTAATCCTGTAAAGAGACCCTGGGAAACTGTTTAAAACATATGCCTCAGACTTATCCTATTTAAGGGTCAAAGGAGTTGCAGTATTAATGCCACAACTCCCATCAGTCACTGACTGACAGCTGCTCCTGTGAGATGTTGACTCTTTAATTGTGTCTGGTTCCATGTGGGCAGGCTAAGCAAACCCTGAGAGGCAGACAAGGCAAAGCCAGCCCCCAAGCAAAAAGCATAGGTTAGAAGTCAGACTAACCTTCACTGAAGGTAAGGGATTGTGGGTAGGATATACCAACAACATCACTATGTAAGAATCATCTCAATATATCCATACAATAGTCCTATGAAGTAGGCACTATTTCTTTCTCTCCTACAGATCAGAAGACTGAGGTTCAGGGGATATAGAGTGCCTTATTGTTAAACACTGCACTTCTGCATGCTACAAAAAGGGGGGAAATGTGTAGTACATTTTAAGACTTAACTCAAATACCCCTCCTTCTCTGAAGTACTCCCTTATTTTGTCATCATTCTTCTAGTATGTTGCCACAGATATTTCTTAGTTCCATAAGAACAGTTACCATGCCTCAGTGCAATTAACTGTTTATATTTACAATCCTTATTAAATAAACAGAAGTTTCCTGTGGGGAGTAAGCAACATTGTTTTTTTTTTTTCATTTTTGTGTTACCTTGTAAGCAAAGAATTGACACACAGAAGAGCCTCCATCAATGCTAATAAAATGCCAGTGCCTCTCCTCCTGATTCTTTTTTGTAGAGGCTCAAATTGACAGTAATTGTCCCTGTCAGGTAGCTAATATTCATAGAATACCTACTATGTTCTAAGCAAGAAATAGAAACAGAATAAAAGGAAAATAAATGATGCTCAAGAGCATATACATTTTGTTAGGCTCTTTTCCAAATATTTCTGTCCTGTTGACTTAGGTTTGATTAAATTTTCATAGACCTTTAGGATGTTGAGAAAAACCTTTATTTTCTTTTAAATTTTGTTTTAGTTATGTGTGATAGACACCAAGAAACATGTAAATAATAGAATCTGCTTAGTTTGTTTTACATGAGTTGGGGGTATGTATGAATGCCTGGTTCTAAGACTGTACATTTTGCATTACCTTTTCTGGTATCCAAATGAACCTATTTCAAATTTGTAGCAAAACTTTATTTACAGTTTGTGGTCCATTCTTCTTTTGGCCATTGATACACCTCACTGATTACAGGACAGGCAGGCAGTAATTGTCTACATATTTCTATAGCACAGCAAGAAGCGGTTAATTTCCAGGCACATATTGCTTTAATTTCACTTAGTCCAATCATTTTTCAGTATAGTGCCAGGGTCCTCCCTGCCAAGGGCTATAATTTTATAAGAGCAGAATTCTTGAAAGTGTGTGGGAGAGATTAGTGGGTGTGCCTGAAACACTTTCTTTCTCACTTTGTACTTGCAAAGCCTCAGGCAGAAGGTTTAGGAAGTAGTTTCATTTGGAGACATTGATCCGTTTTAGATGAACTCCAGAGAGAAACTCAGATTTTCCTGGGAGTCTAGTCATTGGAATTGGGAAGATGTCTCATATGTCCAAGATGATGTGTAAAGAATATACAGGCCCAATGTGGTAGCACTTCCCTCTTTTGCTTCCTTCTTTGTTGAAGGAATACTGATTCAGTCTCAATTTGACATGAGGTTAAAAGTGAAAAAAATAAGTTTATTCCATGCCAGTCCAAAACTGTAAAATTGTAACATATGCCAGGTGAGAAGCAGGAAGTCAATGATAATTCTGAAAAAATTGAAAAAAGTCAAGTGTATTTAAGAAGGATCAAGTGCCCAGTACTGACCCAGAACCCTAAATGGTTTATGTAACTATATACCCTGGCACAGTAGCATATGCCAGCACAAGGCCACTATAATGACACTGGCTGAAATGTTAAGTGTGATGAAAGAACCCATAGCATATTTATGTTGTGTGGTTTATAGAAAAGGATAAATCTCAAAAGACCCAGTACCCAAGTTACCAAGTGAGAAATATGTATCTCATTTGTCTGATACTTTTTGGCAGGGAGAATGTGAGGGAAACTGGGAGAGGAGACTATGAGGAAAATTTCCATGTCATAAATACATATTCAAAAACTATGTGGTACCTACAATGTGATATTCCAGTGGGCCTCACCATTTAAAACTTCCAGTTGAACCCATTAGTGAAATCATTTTTGTGTGTAGCAACTGGATTTTTAACAAAATTGAATAGAATAAAACAGAATATAATGTAACAGGTTGCACCTCACATATTAAGATCATTATTTTATGAAACTTTTTTCAAACATATGTATGTTCATGTATATATGACTATGTGTTTAAATGTATATATCCATTTATGTGTAGATACATATGTAAAGTTATTTTATATGTGAGATAAGATTAAGATATGATACAAGCACATTTTTCTTATTATGAATTACTATTAAAACAGTTTGAAAGCCATTATACTAGATCCTAAGATAGATACAAATAAATGCCACCCACACAATATATCCCCTGTTCTTCAGAATCTTACAATATAGTTAGAAATAAGACACATGTAGGAAAAGGAAATAAGTACTTGTTTTAGTCATCATTCACCACAATCAAGGTGCATTGGGTTATCTCATCTAATTCTCATGACATTCTCAGACAGAGGAGTTATTGCTATCTTATAGTAGTGAAACTAAATAACTCACCAAGAGAAGGCAACCCAGCCCAAATTAGTAGGATTTGTACTCATAGCCTGGTCTGGTGGCTAACACCATGATTCCCTCTGTATTCTACCACTTTCGTGATAAGGTAGCAAATATATGTGAACTATGAACAAGAAAAACCTTGGAATTTTAGAGAAGAGAGAGGTTACTGTCAGCTGTCATGGGACAGAGGGAAAATTACATTGAGGAGGTAGGTTATGACTTTAATCTGAACTTAGGAATAAAGGCAAGGAAACAGGAACAAATTCCAAGCAATGGATAGGGTATAACCCAAGACTTAGTGTAGGGAATGATCATGGATTACATAGAGCCCAGGGAAGTAAACTGGTTTGACTTTAGGGAAAGATACCTATTTGGATAATAAAGGGAAAAACAGCTGTATACAAACTGGCACTGCAAGGGAGTTATCACATACTGAGTGCCAGATACTATGCTAACAACCTTGTATACATTATTTATGTAATCATCATGACTAGTCAGGATGGTGAATATTATGATGCTCATTCCAAAGAGTAGTTAGTAAACTTTAAAGAGTTCTGTAAATTGTCCAAAATATTAGTATGCTGCTGGATTCAAAGATATACCTAAGGATAAAGTTTATATTTTAAATTGTGTTTAAATTTATGTTGTAAATTTAGGTTTAAAGCATAAAGCAATTTTGCAATACTTTCTCCTGTGGAGGACATTGGAAATGATTCACAGACAAAGCATATAATAGTATTCCAGTATTTCATAGCCCCAGTAATTTTATACCCATTATGGTTCATACAAGGGGATACCTTGAAGTTGTATTGTGGTAAAACCTGAATTGCTATACACTTAAGCACCATCTTTATTAGATTATAGAGTTGAGGAATGGATTAATGTGGTATATTGAAGAAAGAATCAACTCATTTAATGAGCATGATAAGGTAAAGTGATAGTCAAAGGTAATTTGAAAGTTTCAAGCCAGAGTATATCAAATGATAATATTTGGGAGATGGAGAAATTAAGCTCTATATTTAAATCACGGTCAGACTGAAAGAATGACATTTACAGAAGTCTACATTGAATTTTTAAAATTTATTTAATCCTCACATAATTCAGATGAGGAAACTAAGGAATGGAGTAGGTCAAAATCTTGCCTACAGCCTGCAGAGGTCAGAACTAGATTTCAAACACAGATGGCTATCTCCAACCTAAACTTCTTATTTAAATCTCAGCCTCATCTGTCTATCAACCTTATTAACACTTCTACTTGAACTATATTAGGCATCTCAAACTTCACATGTCCAAAAGGAACTCCTGATCTTCTCCCTCTACCCTCACCAACCTCATTAGCACTATACTTACCACATTTTCCCTTCTTGGGTAATTGTTAAATTCATCCTTCTAGTTGTTCAAACCAAGAAACCCTGAAGGCATCCTGGGCTCCTCTCTTTTTCTTCTATCCTAATAAGAGCCATCAGCATATAGTGTCTGATGTTTCTTCCAACTACAAGCAGAATATGACCAGTTCTCATCACTTCCCTGTTTAGGCCATGACATCTCACACTTAATCCAGTTGCCTCTTAACTACATTCCTTGAGTATTCTCTTGCCCCCCCTCTTTCATTCTACTCTCAAGCTAGAAGCCAGAATGATCCCCTTAAAACATAATCAGAGGAAGTATCTCCTCTACTTAATATCCTCCAATGATTTCCCATCCCAGAATAAAAGCCAAAGTCTTTATAATGGCCTTCATGGCCCTATATAATCTAACCCCATCCGCAACCCTATAACCAAATTTTCTTTTTCCTTTTTCATTCAACTCCTCATACATGGGACATCTCCCAGTTCTTCAAATATTACAGATATATTCCTGCCTTGGACAGTTTGCAATTGCCATGCCTCTGGCTGAATGCTCTACCCCAATGTGTACTCAGGGCTCACTCTTTCATTCCCTTCCGGTCCTTACTTAAATACCCCATTTTTGATAGGACCTTCCTGGATCACATATCTAAATTATGGAAATGACCTTACATATTCTTTATTGATGCCTTATTTTATCTTGTCCTTTGCATATGTTGTTCATCTATGCAATATACACTTTCTTATCTCCTTATTTTCTGCCTCCATTGCTGGAATATAAGCTTCAAAAGGATGTCCATAGTACCTAGAGCAGCACCCCAACATATGTTAGGCACACAAAAAACATCTATTGTATGAATACCTATATCCCAGGCTATCTGATGCCAGAGGCAACACTTAAAACCCCTAATCTAAACTGCCTCTCAAAGTTGAGAATGAATCTCGAGTAAGTTCTGAATGTGTTTACCCAATATTAATTCTTTGTCAATTTTAACCAGGATTCAACTATGTTTACACGTATTTTAAAATGTTCAATGCTGAAAAACTACACCATCTATGATATGGTATTTTTTGTTTGATAGAAGAATGTCCCCTTTGGAGTTATTAATAACTATGCTATTACCCAGTTTGGCTTAACTATTACTGCAAATTCTTCAAGACAGATTTATTTCTCTGTATGCAATAAATACATTGCTAAACATATAATATTTTAATTAAAATATATGCTTCACATTTCATTTCTTTAATGTTTTGTTATCTTTATATTGAGTGTCCCATAGAATTTCTTATTATCTAATCCTTGTTAGCATCCTTTTGCATTTAAAGAAATAGACTGGTGGAAGTTAATTTGGATTTCATACCATGGTTTTGGCATGAGTGTACATATAGATGTGTAAGAATAGTTTACTCAATTCCTATCTTAAAATACATCTGATTCTTAGATATCTAAAATTTTGATAACACCGTATCTTATTGAAGTTTCTGGAATTCCTCAAAGTCTGTTAAAAACTCAATTCCTTTGGTTGACTTCTAGTGTACAACCTAATTTTGGCAGCTTAAACTAACATTGGAAGTTTATTGGTAGTACATCTTAAAATTTACAGAGAAATGTAGAATCTACCACTGACTTTAAACCTATTTTCCTTTTCTATTACATGAAAATATAGATTGTGAATAATATTAAACTGTGTCCTCATTAGTACTTGGTGCTAATAAGTACCTTCTTTGGAACAATAAATTTTATCTGATGAACATGTTCATTAATAATTAACCAAGGGCAAATTTACTAATCTAAACCCTTATACTTGGAAGCAACAAACTTTTTAAACATTCAATCAATCTGTTAGGAAAAGAATTCAAATACCTCCTTCTCAGTTCCTCTATATTCAAAATGGTTGATTTACTTGCATTTGATCATTCCAAGATTCTTGATAAATGTTGAAAAGACTCACGTTCTGGCTTAGGTTAGAGGAGCGTTTCCCCAAAGTACATTTCACAGAATACTAATCCTGCAAATGTTAATTGGTGCTGTTCACAGGAAGAAAAACTTTTTCCATGGTCAAATGAATTTTGGAATTGCTCTATTAGACCAAGAACAAAGTTCAACATTTTTCTTATTGTGGGACTTCCCAGAACTTTTAATACTATGAATTGTGACTCCCAAGAGGCGTGCTACAATTTTCAGGGATTTCAAACTGCTTTCTTCATGGAAAATATTTTGTTCAAGCTACCTAGTGGTAGTAGTGTCCCATGGAACACAAAATAGGAAACACTGGGTTAAAGTCTCTGTGAAAGTAGGATTATTAATAACCCAAAGAATATCTACATAGTTTAAAATTGTTCAGAGACATTGAATTTTCTGTTGTGTGTGTCACTGATAATATTCTCAACTTGCAATTTTAAATATTTGACTTTCTGTGGGAGGGAAGGGTGACCTAACCATGATAAAATGTGAGACAGAACATAGAACAATTACAAAGCATTTTTTCATTCTGATTACTCTTTTTAAAAAATCTTCTCATGTCTGTGTATTTTGTCTCTGTGAGATAAAGGTTCTGAATTCTGATGAGGCAGATCCTAAAGGTGATACATTTTAAAAATATCTTCAGGTATTAAATGCCCAATCCAATTCTTAAGTCTAATCACCCTGTTACCAGGGTGATCATATGTCATGGTATGTCTAGTCTAGTTTCCACCTGTTATTTTTGTGTAATTATTAATTATATCCTCTTTAGTCTATCCTTTAGTCTATTTTTGGATGACGAATTACACTGTTACTATTCCAACTATAAGTTTCACAGATTACACTTTCCAAAGGGTTGTAGAAATAACTCCTGTCCACCTACCACAATCCCAACAAGAAATGGAGTCTAATTGTTCTCCTCTGGGATCTGGGAGGACCTGCGGCACACTAGTAACCAGGAGAATATTGCAAAATGACACTACCTGACTTCCCAGCTGAAAACATAAAAAGTAATTCTACTGAAGCCTCAATCAGTGGAAAACTCACATCAGAGTCCTTAGTCATTTTGTAAGGTTTAGTCGACTACTCTGAAACCACCATGCTATGAGGAAGACCAAACTAAACCATGTAGAGAGATCACATGGAGAAGTCCTGGAACTACAGTGGGGAGAAATACTTTCCCCAAATTCTAGAGACTCCACACAGTTACCATCTCTCTTTAATCACACAAGTGATCCTGAGCCAGAATTGCCTGGCCACATGCTTCCTAGAATACTGATCTGCAAACATCATGAAATACTAGAAGAATTGTTGCCACTTGAAGCTGCTAAGTTGTGGGGTGATTTGTTATACAACACTAATAAATGGAGCACTGTGGAATTTGGATCAGACATAAAGCTGGAGTGTTAGGGGTCTCTTGCCTTGTTTTGAATTTGAAATTATTAAGTAAATATTTAATTAAAAGTCTAAAATTCAAATATGATCTGGAGATTACATATATATGGTACATCAAAGAACCTTCTACAAAAATATTGACTTATAATACAATACAGTTTGGGAGAACAATGACACAACATATCAGAATCTCTGAGACATTCTGAAAGCAGTACTAAGAGGAAAGTTGATTGCACTGAACTCATACATTAAAAAAAATAAAAATTCCTACTTTTATTTCTTGTGTTTTGGGAGACATGTTAAGGAAATCTTGTCCTAAGCTGACATGGTGAAGATTTGGGCCTACTTTTTCTTCTATTAGGTTCAGGGTCTCTGGTCTAATTCCTACGTCCTTGATCCACTTTGAGTTGAGTTTTGTGCATGGTGAGAGTTACAGGCTTAGTTTCATTATGCTGCATATGGATTTCCAGTTTTCCCAGCACCATTTGATGAAGAGGCTATTTTCTTCATTGTGTGTTTCTGGCACCTTTGTCTAGTATGAGAAAACTGTATTTATGTGGGTTTGTCTCTGTGTCCTCTATTCTGTACCATTGATCTACAGGAATCAATAATTGGGATAGATTCAAACTAAAAAGCTTTTTCTTAGCAAAGGAAACAATCAACAATGTGAAGAGAGAGCCTAAAAAGTGGGAGAAAATCTTTTCCACACACACTTCAGAGAGAGCACTAATATCCAGAATCTATAAAGAACTCAAAAAACTTTATACCAAGAATATAAATAACCCAATCAATAAATGGGCTAAGGAAATGAGCAGACATTTCACAGAAGGTCAACAAGCAATCAATAGATATATGAAAAAATGTTCAACATCTCTAGTAATAAGAGAAATGCAAATCAAAACTACCCTAAGATTCCATCTCACCCCAATTAGAATGGTGATTATCAAGAATACAAACAACAATAGATGTTGGTGAGGATGTGGGGGGTGGGAAAGGTACACTAATACATTGATGGTGGGGTTGCAAATTAGTGCAGCCACTCTGGAAAGCAGTGTGGAGATTTCTTAGAAAACCTGGGATGGAACCATCATTTGACCCAGCTATCCAACTCCTTGGCCTATACCCATAGGACTTAAAGTCAGCATACTACAGTGATGCAGCCACATCAATGTTCAATTCACAATAGCTAGACTGTGGAACCAACCTAGATGCCCTTCAAATGATGAATAGATAAAGAAACTGTGATATATATACAATGGAATATTACTCAGCAATAAAGAAGAATAAAATTATGGCATTTGCAGGTAAATGGATGAAATTGGAGAATATCATGCTAAGTGAAATAAGCCAATCCTAAAAAACTGAAGGCCAAATGATCTCTCTGATAAGCAGATGATGATACAAAACAGTGGGTGTGAGGGAGGCAAGAATGGAGGATGGATTGTATAGAGGAAAAAGAGGGCTGGGGAGGGGGTGGGGTAAAGGAAAAATAACAGAATGAGACAAACATCATTACCCTATATACATGTATGATTACATAAGTGGTGCGACTGTACTTTGTGTACAACCAGAGAAACAACAGTTGTACCCCATTTGTATATAATGAATCAAAATAAATTAATTAATTAAAAAATTTTTTAAAAGTCTACAACTAAATGACTGACATTATATCTCAAAGCTCTAGAAAAACAAGAACAGATGAACACCAAAAATAGTAGAATATCTAAGAGAGTGAGAGAGAAAACTCAAATTATTAGAATTCATGATAAAAAAGGGAAAGATCACGATAGACACCTTTGAAACACATACCATAATTAGAAGCTACTTTGAAAATCTAAACTCCCACAAAATAGAAAATATCAAAGACATTCATAAATTTTTAAAGACATATGATCCTCTCAAACTGAATCAGGAAGATATACAAAATTTAAACATATCAATTTCAAGCATCGAAATAGAAGAAGTCATCAAAATCCTACCAACCAAGAAAAGCCCAGGAACAGATGGATTCTCAGTTGAATTCTACAAGACCTTTAAAGAAGTACTGATACCAAACTCCTCAAAGTATTCCAGGAAATAGAAAAGGAGGGAATCCTTCCAAACTCATTCTATAAAGCTAGCATCACTCTGATACCAAAACCAGACAAAGAGGCAACAAGGAAAGAAAACATTAGACCAATATCTCTGATGAACATAGATGCAAAATTCCTTAACAAAATTCTGGCAAATTGCATACAAAAACATATTTAAAAAGACAGTGCACCATGATCAACTGTGGTTTATCCTAGGAATGCAAGTTTGGTTCAACATCCAGAAATCAATAAATGCAATTCATCACATCAATAGAGCTAAAGTTAAGAATAATATGATTATTTCAATAGATGCTGTGAAAGTGTATGATGAAATACAGCATCCCTTCATGTTAAGACTAGAAAAATTAGAGATAGTAGGAGCATACCTCAACATTATAAAGGCTATCTGTGCTAAGCCCACAGCCAACAACATTCTAAATGGAGAAAAACTGAAAGCATTCCCTCTAAAAACTGGAACAAGGCAGGGAAGCCCTCTTTCACCACTTCTATTCAACATCATCCTTGAAACACTAACCAGAGCAATCAGACAGACCAAAGAAATTAAAGGGATATGAATAGGAAAAGAAGAACTCAAGCTGTCACTATTTGCCAATGACATGATTCTATTTTTAGAGGATCCACAAAAATCCACTAGAAAACTTCTAGAACTAATAAATGAATTCAGTAAAGCAGCAGAATATAAAATCAATATGCATAAATCTAATGCATTTCTATTCATAAGTGATGAATCCTCTGAAAGAGAAATTAGGAAAACCACTCCATTCACAATAGCCTCAAAAAACTAAATAAAATACTTGGGAATCAATCTCACAAAAGAGGTGAAAGACCTCTACAATGAAAACTACAGAACATTTAAGAATGAAATTAAAGAAACCCTTAGAAGATGGAAAGATCTCCAATGTTCTTGGATAGGAAAAATTACTGTTGTCAAAATGGTCATCCTACCAAAGGTGCTACACAGATTCAATGCAATTCCAATTAAAATCCCAATGACTTTCCTCATAGAAATAGAGAAAGCAATAATGAACTTCATCTGGAAGAATGAGATACCCCGAATAACCAAAGCAATCCTGAGCAGGAAAAGTGAAGCAGGCGGTATCACAATACAAGACCTTATACTACACTACAGAACGATAGTAACAAAAATGGCATGTTTTTGGCACCAAAATAGACAGGCAGACCAATGGTACAGAATAGAAGTCATGGAAACAAACCTACATAAATACAGTCCCCTCATACTAGACAAAGGAGCCAAAAACCTACAATGGAGAAAAGATAGCCTGTTCAACGAATGGTGCTGGGAAAACTGGAAATCCATATGCAGTAAAATGAAATTAAACCTCCATCTCTCACCCTGCACAAAACTCAACTCAAAATGGATTAAGTACTTAGGAATTAGACCAGAGACCCTGCCCTAATAGAAGAAAAAGTAGGCCCAAATCGTCATCATGTTGGCTTAGGATCAGACTTCCTTAAGAAGACTCCCAAAGCACAAGAAATCAAAGCAAGAATCAATAAATGGGATGGACTCAAACTAAAAAGCTTTTTCTCAGCAAAGGATACAATCAATAATGTGAAAGAAGAGACTACAGAGTGGGAGAAAATCTTTTCCATATGCACTTCAGATAGAGCACTTATCTCCAAAATTTATACAGAACTTACAAAACTTTGCACCAAAAATACAAATAACCCAATCAATAAATGGGCCAAGGAACTCGACAGATGCTTTACAGCAGAAGACATACAGGCGATTAATGAATATATGAAAAAGTGTTCAACATCTCTAGTAATTAGAGAAATGTAAATTAAAACAACTCTAAGATTTCATCTTATTCCAATTAGAATGGTTATTTTCAAGAACACAAAGAATAGATGTTGTTGTGAATGTGGGAAAAAGGCACATTTTTACATTGCTAGTGGAGTTGCAAATTGGTGTAGCCATTCTGGGAAGCAGTGTGGAGAATCCTCAGAAAACTTGGAATGGACCCACCTTTTGACCCAGTTATCCCACTCCTTCGTTTACACCCAAAGGACTTACTATTAGCATACTACAGTATCACAGCTACATCCATGATTATAGCAGTTCAATTCACAAGAGCTAGATTGTGGAACCAACATAGATGCCCTTCAACAGATGAATGGATAAAGAAAGCATGGTATATATACACAATGGGATATTATTCAAACATAAATAATAATATTGTGGCATTTGCAGATAAATGAAAGAAATTGGAGAATATCATGCTAAGTGAAATAAGCCAATCCCAAAAAAACCCAATGGTTGAATGTTTTCCCTGATAAGTGGATGATGATATATAATGGGGGAGGGTAGGTGGGGGGTGAGAGAAGAATGGTGGAACTTTAGATTATGTAGAGGGAAATGGGAGGGAGAGGGGTATGAAAAATGGTGGAATGAGACAGACATCATTAACCTATGTACATGTGTGATTACATAAATGGTATGACTCTACATCATGTACAACCACAGAAATGAAATGATGTACCCCATTTGTATGCAATGAATCAAAATGCAGTGTAAAAAATTTATATATATATATTTGTAAAATACAAAGTACCAAAGGACAGCTCTTTGGCCTTTCTTACAGTTCTACTTTTACCTTTGTTTTAAATATGTATAGAAAAGAAAGTATTAAACATATTTATCTAAGTTTATAGGCAGAACAGTAAATACTTGTACAGAATGAATTTTTTAACTACAAATTTGAACATAACTAGAATCTTTTAAGTTTTTTCCCCAAAATTATTTTTGTGAATTTTTCTTCTTCCACTTTAGCAGGAGTAAACACTTGCCAAAATTTGACTATTTTATTCTCTTATTTCTCAGTGTAGTTTTATAGTTCATCTACCTCTATGGTTTGGATGTGGTTTGAGTATCCCTCAAGGATCCCTTGTGATTGAATGATTGCCATTTTGGGGAGGTACTGGCACCTTCACAAGGAGGGTCCTAGTAGGAATTATTTAGATTATGTTCTCAGAAATTACTTCTCATGGGACTCCTTTATCTTTCTTGTGAGGGGGTTGTTAATATTCAATTTGGCTTCACCTAGTCCTCACTGCTTCCTGAATTGAGTTATGATACCTTGCCCCAACATACACTCATGCCATTGCCATCTGCCATTAGCCACTTGCTACAAGTTCCTCATTAGCACTGAACCAGTGCAGGCATCTGCCCCTGAACCTCCAAAAATGTAAGCTAAACAAACCTTTTCCTTTAAAATGTTAGCAGCCTCATTTATTTCATTATAGTCACACAAAGATGACTGATATGTCTGTTTCCTGAAACTTTTATTTCTCCAGCTATTGAATACAGAAGCATATACAGTATTTTTTCACCACTTGGTCACTTTGCTGAAATGTATGTTTCTGAAATGTATCTATATTAATGTGTGTAACCATAATTCTGTCCATCACTTTTTACATAGGTCTTATACCAATTAACTAAATCAATGGGAAATAAAATGCCACATGCTCACTTGCCCCAGAAGTTTCCATAGAGTAAAATGACTTCATGAATTGCAAAAGCAAGAAAATCTGAAACAAAATTAAAAGCATCTATAATCCACAGGAGTAAAATTATCTAATAATCTCTTGGTTATGAAGGACTCAAGTCAAAATCTTTTAGTCTCCAAGACAAATTTAAGTGGTATCTAGATGAGAAAGCAGCCTTCTATTCACATCATCTTAAACCAGCTATAACAAAAATTCCCTGAAGCTCCATCATTCTCTCCTCATTATTATCTTAATAATGGCATAGGCTGCCTAGATGTTTACCTATTCTATTTCTTTCTCTTGAGTTCACAGTTATGTTGGTGGCATGTGTCTGATTCTAGAAAGGAGAAAGTCAACACAAGTGGCGAGGGCTCTAATACCTCCAATACACGCTTCTCCATAAAAATCCATGCTCTCTATTCTCCCTGAGATGGGAACCTGGAAGATGACCATATTATAATATGAAAGAAGCCTAGATCCCATAGTTGCACTAGGAGATCTGTCAAGGAGAATTGATTATTCCACTGACATTAGGCTGTGACATAAGTGAAATTTTAGAGTTGTCTGTCACAGCAGTATAACCTTGCCACTTCTGATCATTATCATTATCAATAAATATTTAGAATACAACATCAGGAACTGGCAGACATTTTTATGTTTTTTAAATTTATTTTTAATTGTACTTTCATAGAGAGCCAGAAGATTTTCTGAAGATAGAAGAAAGTGAGAGATAAAACTATAAAAATATCAGATACTATTGATTAAACCCTTACTAATTTCTTGGCAGTGTGCCAAACAATCCATAAGCAATATTTACTGGGTTGCTCATAGCAAGCTTATGTAGGTACTATTTTAGTAGTTTCCCTTCCATTTACGAGGAACCTAAGGTCTAAATATGAGAAGAAACTTAATCAAGGTTCTAGAGCAAGTGAGTTCCAGCATGACTTCAACTCAGGTGCTTCTTTCTCCAGATGTCATACTGTGAATAATGTTGTGTAATTCAATCTTAACACTTCCAGGAACAAGTCAGGTTAGTAAAAAGTAATTCCAACTGGAGGTAGTCATTGGAAAGACTCTAGTACTTCCTGCCATAGTCTCCACATTTTCAGTTCTCTCACTCTGCTACAGAGAGTGAGATTTCTGAGGCAGTAAGGGATCAGAAACTTTTTCACTGTGGTTACTCGCCTGTGGATTTATTTTTGTCACTACTAGGAAAGGAAACTCTAAAGAAAGAGAATAGTTTAAGAACAGGTTTTGAGATGAACATCAAACAGTCCTTGGACTCTTTCAGAGTTTCTGACAACCTGAAGATATAATGAACTGCTTGTGATTGAGGCTGAAAGTCCACTACCATTTTAAAGATGAGGACTCAAAATGTCTTAAAGTGCATATCAGTACACCACTGTTGTTTAGATATTACAAATTGCACATGGGGCTTGTTGTGTGTTGCTTAATGGGATTTGCAAATTATGTATTTATTAAATATTGATGAATCTCAAAAGTTGGAGAAGTTCAGGTAAGAATCCTGAGATTTTAAAATTCATCAGTTCCACTTCTGACATGTTAACCATTTCCCCTTTTAGTTTAGAAGCAACTTACATCATGCATTCTGAATGTGAAAATTTTTGTGAAAGCGACTTTTCATGAACTAAGGGAAGATAGATCTACCTACTCTATATGGAAAACAAGGAGTCTTTTAGGACAATATAATACAGTAAAGAAGCAATATTAAATAAATGAAATGGAATAGGAAACAGGAAAATATAAATTGAAGGGGGGGAAGTACGTCTGGAATGGGAGATAGAAAAGAAAGAGGAATAACTTTTAAAAAGGAGCATACTCAACCATTTGTGATTCCCATGAAGAAATGCCATGCATGGCTTAAGAAAATTCTATAATAAAGAGGGCTTATAGAAAGTTGTCAATCTATAATATTTTACTAGAGAAAAATAAAAAGATTAATAATTCAAAACAACAGATAATCTGAAACCATTCATTTTGTACTTTTCCTTGGGATACATTTAGAGACCACCTCCTCTTACACATATACACACAGACATTTTGTGCTCCCTCCCAGTTCTTGCCCACTGTAAGCGAAGGGTGTGTGTGGAGGAATCCACCCCACTCACATTCCACATCAACACTTAAGAAGGATGGAATTGGGCTGCGGATATGGCTCAGTTGGTAGAGTTCCTGCCTCGCAAGCACAAGGCCCTGGGTTTATGGTTGCCTCATAATTCTCAGTAAGCTATAATGTTTTTCTTTATGAAAAGCAGATGAGATAATATGCCTATGGTAGTAGGATGATGTTCCCTCTCAACAGAGAGAGAAGGGAGAGAACAGATAAAAGAAGAAGTCCCTTTAATCTGAATTTCTTTGTGACTGGTAATTCACTAGTACAGCCTGGAAGGCCTGGACAGCTACTGTACTACTGCTCACACCACACTGATAAGCAGTGCAGTTTATTTCCATCATCTCAGGATAACTGCAAGAAGGACCCTGGCTGACATGGGTGGAAGGAGGGGCAGGAAGACTCAGAGAATATCTCCTTGATAGTCTGACTTTATCACCACTTATTATCTTCATCTGTATTCTCAAGCTCATCCCCCAGTCTTTTCAACCACTGTATTGCACATGTGCAAGAATTGGTAGTAAAGCTATCTGGGTAAAAGAGACAATGCACTTACAGCAGCAATTGAGATTAATTTTGAAGCCTTCTCCTGGATTTATGTCAAGTGCCTGGCTTAGCTCCAAACACACAGTTAGCAGACATAAAATATTAGTTTTCCTACTTTCATATCACTCCTGCTCTCTCTACTCTCAAGTTGGTTTATTGGGGTTGGCATAAGGAAATAGGTTGACTAGATGTCTGTAGGTTCTTTGTCTCAACATAGGTTACAGACACCAAAAGCTTGAGGCCTACAATTCCATGAAATGTGTAACAACTTGTAAAAACTAAATTTAGTAATTGGGCCCCTTTTTTCCTCTTTACAATTGAAAATAAGTTAATAACTTGTTCCCCTTTCCTAAGTCATTTCTAATAAAAGTATTGTTACTAAAATGTTTTATCTCATAACATTGTTGCCTTATATTTTTCTAGAAATAAACTGACGTTAACAGTAACAGAAACAATGACTTTCATGCATAGAGAGCTAGGCATTGGCTAGTAACTTGTAATTTGCATATATTATCTCATTTTATCCTTGCAACAAGTTTCAAAGTAGTCCTTACTATCCCTACCTTGTATCTTTCAGATTTTGATGAACCGAGCAACAATATTGGTAAATTATCATAAAAATGTTAAGTACATTTCCAAACCCTACTGAGACTTGTATTAATATTTACTAACAATTAAATTCAAGTATGTAGTATTGATTTAATAAGCATAAGCTAATCATAATAAGACCGATCTGGAGAATGTAGATGACTCACTTTATGATCACCCCCCTTTGCCTGCCTGTAGCTAACACTGTCAAGCATTTCCTTATGTTACCATTTAAACTCATCCAAATAAATTAATTGATGGAAAGATATTGGAGATTATGTAATTACTTCCTCTGGCTCTGGTGGTGTTGCCATCTGACTTCCAGGCAGCAAGACGAGATCTAAATTAAATGCAAATAATTGTTCACAATTAGGAAATGAAATGCCTGGAGAACCCCATGGTATTTTAAACAAGCTGATGTACTTGCCATCAATCAACAACTGAGACTTTCTAGCATGTATTTGGCTTGCGTTCCAATGATGACATTGTGCATAGTAATAAGATACCCTTCTACATCAGAGACAATAATTCCCAAGTATGCATAAAAAGAATTCTTAGTTCAATATTTTAAGGGATACTGAGTAGTTGGTATCAGTTAATGCAGTGACTTGTAATATAAAATAACCTAGATAATCATTTATGTTAAATATCTTGGGTATGTTGGATATATATGGTCTTCTTTTGAAGAAGTTAAGACAGGAAGTTTTGTATTGCTTTGTGTTCGTTCCCAGACAGAGAAGTCATTCTTTTAAAAGATGTTTCTCAGAGTCCTTGGTGATGACCTTGATGTCACAGGATTCATCTATACCTATAATGATCACATCGAACAACAAAAAAGACTTTATTGCCTTTGAACATGCTAAAAAAGATGCTATTCTTTCAATAGAGAAAAGGACAGAAAGATGAAGGAAAGACATAAGCCTGAAAGAAGAAAACATTTCCAAAGAAAATGACCTTAACAGGCTAACAGCTTAGATGGGTACGACGGTTTTTATAAACACCATTAGTATTCATTTAGTATAGGTAGCAGACAGCAACAAGAATCGGAAAATAACTTGAATGTGATCACTGAAGGGACAAAAGGAGGCAAAAAATATAAGCTTCTTCCTGAGCACAAATCTCAGTGTCACTGGAGAGCACAGTTGGAATGTCCTCCTTTCCTGATTAGCAACCATCTAATCAAGGACACTGAGTGCCTGCCAGGTCTATATACATGTCATGCCGAGAAGAAACAGAAGGGTTCAGGCCATGATGTTTTCAACCTATCGTATGCACCAGGTTAAGAGCAATTTAAAAAGTAATTATTTGGGATAAAATTGATGGACTGGGGAAGGAATAGTTTTGTTTTGTTTGTTTTCTTAAGAGGAGAAAGTCTCTTCAGAAATCTTTGTTACAGAAATACAAAACCTCAATATTTATCTACACATGACTAATGTATGAGATCATAGGGATAGGGCAGGAAAAATCCCAAGTACATATATACAAATATGCTTATCAATTCAAATGGAGCAGTTGTTTAAAGTAAGTCTCCTCAGCCAAAATCACATTACATAGAGGCCTTTAAAAGAATGTTTGGTGAGACCGTCTCATCATGTTACTACATTAAAGCTAAAATCTATACACTGAACTATGAACCTATTAGATTGCAATGTGGAATATAACTGCCCAGGTCCTGTACTGCTGATGAATACTTGACTGGAGTCAGAGAATAAATGAATATTTACCCTTCTGTCATATAACATGAGAAAGAAGATTACTATAATCAGGATGCTTTGTGAGAACAGGAAGGAAAGTGATATAAAGATTTCTAACATCAGCCTGAGATGGTCTATAATAAGGATGTAACTGCCAGATAGGAAAGAGTATGGCATCTGCTTGCCTGGACACTCTGTTGCTCAGCATTTGGAAACCTTGAATAGTACTGGCTTCTCCTTTTTCTCCTTGTGTTTCAGGTGCCTGCCTATCATACCCCAAGGCTCAAAGACAATCTTACTAGTGATGAAGAGTAAATGAATTACTGAGTGACCTTCTCTTCTGATGGGCACAGTCTTGCTTTTTTTTTTATTTCTTATGTCATTGTTCTGATCAAGAAACAATATTCTGTGCCTTAAAGTAACTCTGCATATCTGTGTTCTAATCCTGGGTGTGCTTTGATATGAGATGTTCAAGCTAAATTCTGAGCTAAGAAATTTACATTTGAGAGGAAAACAAATGGAAAGTCTAGTAGGCACTATGGTGAAGGAAAATGTATACTGTGCAAAATGAAGGAAAGGGTACTCAGTTAAGGAGGCTGTGCCATGCTTCTCTGAAACTCTTTGGGCTTACTAACATATTTTTTTTAACTTTATATCTACATCAGGTGAGATTTGCTCTCAATGTTAATATATTAAGGCTAAAATCTATAAACTGAAATACTAATTAGATTTTGCTCCAGTTTCAATAAAATTTTCAGAATGGCTTTGGTCTTTTGATAGTCTTGGACTTTGAAGGATCTCAGGGTGGTTGTTATGTAAAATTAGTCATGAATTCCTCAGGTCAGTTTTCAAAGATGTGAAGGTCTATTGTTAACTAGATAGAATGAAATTTGGACTTCTATTTAAACTAAAATGACTACATAAAATAAGTAGGAATTACTTCACAAAATAAATTGGTGTTGATTTCACTGCTGGAGCTTAACCAACTGCATGATAATAATATGCTCCATGGTTAGAAAGCCAGCTAAAGCTCCCCCTAAGTATTGTTAGTTCACTCTCTGATGGAGGATATGTGTTTTTGAAATACATCTAGATGTAAGATACTTGAGGGATCTTCATGACTTTTGAGGTCATAATGCAACATTGGAAACACAAATGTATTGTGAATTAAACCATGATGTTCAGGAACTTTAATTCTTGGACTCTCTGATTCTTAATAAACATTCCATTTACTACTTTTCTTGAAAGAATCATGGTTGGCTATTCATACCCAACAGGGAAATTTTGAAAAGCTTCTTATTCTCTCATTTAATTCAAAACACTAAAAGGTAGGTAGACATTTGTAGTAGCTAAAAGTGCTCTGAGACAAACGTGTGTTGAACACCATTTGATTGTCTTTTGTAAGATCCCTCAGAGTACATTTCAGACTTTCTACAAGTAAATAGCCAAGGTGTTCAGTATTTTTATCTCTTGGGAGGAAATGCTGATTACTGTAGAATGTTGAGAATTCTGAACAAGGATGGACCACTTCGAAGTTTGTCTAGTATCCAACAAAACCAATAATTAAGATTTCTTCTGTTTGCCACTCATACTTCAGATAGAGCACTAATTTCCAGAATATATAAAGAATTCAAAAAACTCTACACCAAGAATACAAATAATCCAATCAACAAATGGGGTAAGGAAATGAACAGACACTTCACAGAAGAAGATGTGCAAGCAATCAACAGATATATGAAAAAATGTTCCACATCTCTAGTAATAAGAGAAATGCAAATCAAAACTACCCTAAGATTCCATCTCACCCCAATTAGAATGGCGATTATCAAGAACACAAGCAACAATAGGTGTTGGCGAGGATGTGGGGAAAAAGGTACACTCATACATTGCTGGTGGGGTTGCAAATTAGTGTAGCCACTCTGGAAAGCAGTATGGAGATTCCTCAGAAAGCTTGGAATGGAACCACCATTTGACCCAGCTATCCCACTCCTTGGCCTATACCCAAAGGACTTAAAATCAGCATACTACAGAGATACAGCCACATCAATGTTCATTGCTGCTCAATTCCCCATAGCCAGATTGTGGAACCAACCTAGATGTCCTTCAATTGATGAATGGATAAAGAAACTGCGGCATATATATACAATGGAATATTACCTCACCATAAAGAATGATAAAATTATGGCATTTGCAGGCAAATGGATGAAATTGGAGAATATCATGCTAAGTGAGATAAGCCAATCTCAAAAAAACTAAAGGACGAATAATCTCGCTGATAAGC
Source organism: Sciurus carolinensis (assembly GCF_902686445.1). Lineage (NCBI taxonomy): Eukaryota > Metazoa > Chordata > Mammalia > Rodentia > Sciuridae > Sciurus > Sciurus carolinensis. The sequence continues at coordinate 64,206 of NW_025920456.1, forward strand.
GGATGAGGACATATAATGGGGGGTGGGAGGGGTTAGCGTTAGGGTTAGGGTTAGGTTTAGGGTTAGGGTTAAGGAGGGGGGCAAGAATGGAGGAAGGAAGGACTGTATAGAGGGAAAAGAGGGGTGGGAGGGGTGGGGGTAAAGGAAAAAAATAACAGAATGAATCAAACGACATTACCCTATGTAAATTTATGATTACACAAAAGAAGATTTATGCATTATTTATGTAATTCCTTTCTATCAGTTCTGTTTATAGAGTTCTAACTTCCTCTTCAACATTATTCAATCCAGCTGGGCCCAGCATGCCTGTAATCTCAGCAATTTGGGAGGCTGAGGTAGGAGGATCACAAGTTCAAAGCCAGCTTCAGCAACTTAGCAAGGCCCTAAGCAACTCTGTGAGACCCTGTCTCTAAATAAAATTTACAAAGGGCTGGGATGTGGCTCAGCGATTAAACACCCCTGGGTTCAAGTCACAGTTTAAATATATATATATATATATATACATATATATATACATATATATATATATACATATACACACAATATATATATATATGTATATATATATATCCAATTTGCATACCTTGATTTAAGTCTTTATTAAAACATACCTTTTTTTAGCCTCATTGTATTACATGTATGTGTAACATGTTTTGAAGAAGTAACATAAAACAAACACAAATACAGTCAAAACTTTCTAGTATTTGGTGCTAAATATTGTCCCTTACAGATATTTCCCGGAAGGCTGTTGGTAAGTTTCAAAAAGAGAGGCAAAATAATTTGAAGCAGCTATGTAAATATGTCAAATAAAAATAAAGCTAATATTTATTTGTGGAGGCATTTGCCATATTTAGATGCACAAACATTTGACCACTTTTAGTCTTCCTTGAAATTGAGTGACAAATTTCTTCCAAAGACCACAGAATAATTATTATGGGAAATGCTTTCAGTGGATATGTCTCAAAATGAAAAAGGGTATTGGAAGGGCAGTTTAACTCTTGAGCAAATATTGAGAATCTTTGAAATAATCTAAGCAGGAAGAAAAATCATCCCTGAACATAAATCTGTTAGGAAAATAATCCTTTTCAATTCCATCTCTGGGTGATACTTTAATGGATCTGGGAGAGAAGCAAAACACAATAATTAAAGATGTAAAGAAAGGCACATTAAAGAATGCCAGTAATATTAGCGTTGAAATGGGTATTTTGGCTGAAGCAAAGCAGGATTCTTAATAAATAATTTTATAATGGGCTCATCTGTCTGTTTTGTAAAACTATCCTATAACCTGGCACAAATTGTTGTATGTTGGGTTTAGAAGAAACTGAAGAATTGGAATTTCTTGTGTGCAGTATGTAAACACTGTTCTTGTTTGTCTTGAATTATAACTGATCATGATGACTTAAGCAATCTTAGTGAATAATTTTCCAAGTTTAGGCTGCTAAATTTACAAAAGACAAAACATTGAATACATCTATTCATTTTCCTTTCTTCTTGCCTGATTCATTTGCTTCCTTTCTTCCTTCAAAACCAATCACCAGTGGTTGGTTATCTTAATGAATCAAGAGTCTCAAATTCAATCACAGTTACAAGTGACATGTTGTAGCCTTATAGAATATAAGAAACTATTTTCTCAATGCAAATAAACTAATAGCTTCTTATCTGTTCAGATTTATAGGACTTCCTTCTCTACTCTACCAGCACTCTTCCTCACCATCATTAGTCAACCACAGTCATGGGTCCACTTCATGCAAAGCACTAAGGCTACAATGATGAAAAGACAGTTTTGTTGCCCCCCAAATCTACCAGCATAGTGAAGAAGACAAACATATAAACACGTAATTATAGCAAAATATTTTGGACCTTTAAAGAAAGGTCCAAAAAGAGAAACAATATGCTAAATTTTCTTCATCTGTATTATAACATTAACAATAATAGCTGCAATTTATTGAGTGCCTAATACATTTCAGACACAGTGCTAAGAACCTAATGTGATTCATTTCATTTCATCTTTTTAACAACCCCTGGAGATTGACATTTATTATTTTTCCATTTACACAGGAGAAACATGAGCGTGGATAATGTAGATAAAATTCCTACTATAACATGGCTAATCAGTGCAGACAAGACTTGGGTCAAAATCTGTCAATAGTCATGATTCTCTGTTCTCTTAGTTTTTAAAATTTTTTATGTTGAAATAATTTACTCTTGAAGAATATTATAATGGTAGGAAGAATTTCCATATGACCAGGGGCTGGGGTTGTAGCACTGTGATAGAGTGCTTGCCTAACCTGTGTGAGGCACTGGGTTTGATCCTCAGCACCACATATAAATAAATAAATAAATAAATAAATAAATAAATAAATAAATATATTGTGTCCATCTACAAAAAATTTAAAACAATCCCCATATGAACTCATGATTCCATGATTGTTAATATTTTATTGTATTTACTTTTCATTCCCTCTCTCTATAGATAGATACATACATACATAGGTATATAGATAGATTTATAATTTTTCTTCTGAAACTAATGAGAGTAAGTTTTATGCATGATGTCCCTATATTTAAATGCTTCAGGGTTTATTCCAAAAACAAGAATACTTGCTTACATATTTGTATTAAAAAACCCCAATATGGAAAATTAACATTGTTCTAGTATAGCCATCTCAACAACATACCATGTTAAAACATGATAGTTATCTCAATAATGTGCTTTTGCAGAGAAAAGTATGTGTATTTATATATAAAAACACATTGTATATTTTATATTTCTATATATATTTCCTTCTCTTCAAGGAGTCATTCAATAGAATCACATGTTTCTTTTACTTGTAGTGTCTCCTTGGTCTCCTTTAATCTGAAACAATTCTTCAGTTTTTTCTTTAACTTTCATGATGTTGAAATTTTTGAAGAGCACATTGCAATTATTTGAAGACTGTTTTTGATTGTAGTAGTCTGATGTTTCCTTATGAGTAGATTCAGACTGCATTTTTAGTAGGAGTACCACAGAAGGTGTGTTATATCCTTATTGCATTATGACAGGTGTCATAATGTCAGTTTGTTTATTACTGGTTATGTTAATGTTAACCACAGGGGAAGATAGTGTCCATCAGGCTTTTCCACTGTAAAACTACTATTTTTCACTTTGCAATTAATAAAATAGTTTGTGAGGGATATATATATCCTGTTTCTCAAACACTCATCCACTAGTTTTAGCATGATGATTGCTGCCTAATTAATTATTACTATGAGAGTTACCAAATGGTCATATTCTAATTCCAGTATTTCTTCTGCGTTAATTAGTTGGCATTCTACTGTAATGAAGAGGTTTTCCTCATTCCCTCAATCTTTGTATATTATTATTAGTGTTAGTAGCAGTAGTATGGATTTCTGAATTTGTCTTCTGCTCAGTGAGTTATAATTTGTTACTATCATTATTTACTTTGTAGCTGCAATTGACTGAGATTTGGCCCAAGATATCTCTTTCAAACTTGTTCCCATATTCTGTGAATTCAGGAATGAATTGGATGCTCAAGCATTCCTTAAGCATCCCATTACTTTATGTAACCAAACCCACTTTGTACTTTCCTGCACCAGTCCGGATTCAACCTAGTTCACTGAAATTGGTTCTTTTTTATTTGTTTTAATTAGTTATACATGACAGTAGAATATATTTCATGCACTTTGGTATATTCATACATAAATGGAGTATAATTTCTCATTTTTCTGATTGTACATGTGGTAGAATCACATCAGTCACCCAGTCATATGTGTAATCAGGTAATAATGTCTATGTCCTTGTACTATCCTCCGTATCCCCATGCGCCCTCCCTCCCTTCACTCCCCTCTACCTAATCTAAATAACTCTATTCTTCCCTAGTGCCACTCCTATTGTGAATTAGCATCTGCGTATCAGAGAAAACATTTGGCCTTTGGTTTTTAGGGACTGGCTTATTTCACTTAGCATGATATTCTTCAACTCCATTCACTTATCTTCAAATGCCATAATTTCATTCTTGTGAAGCTGAGTAATATTCCATTGATTATTCCATTGATACCACATTTTCTTCATCCATTCATCTATTGGAGGACACCTAGGTTTGTTTCCATAGCTTAGCTATTGTGAATTGAGCTGTCATAAATATTGATGTGACCGTAAACTATAGTATGCTGATTTTAAGTCCTTTGGGTATATACTGAGGAGTGGGATAGCTGGGTCAAATGGTGATTCCATTCCAAGTTTTCTGAGGAATCTCCACCACTGCTTTCCAGAGTGGCTGCACTAATTTGCAACCCCACCAGCAATGTATGAATGTACCTTCCCCACATCCTCGCCAACATTTATTGTAGCCTGTATTCTTGATGGTTGCCATTCTGACTGGAGTGAGATGAAGTCTTGGAGTAGATTGGATTTGCATCTCTCTAATTGCTAGAGGTGTTGAACATTTTTTGTATATTTGTTGATTGATTGTGTTTGAGATTGGTTCTTAAACTGTTTCTTTTTCTAGCAATTTGCTGTTTTTTAAAATTTTTATCCATGTATAAATATGGGTAATACAGGTATTTTAAAGTTTTCAATCTCTATTAAATAGCTATTTCCAAAACTACTATGATGTTAGTAAAAATATTTCAATAAGAGTTAGTGTACAAGGTCCCCAAGAATGACTTCCAAATCCTCAATAAAAGATGTCCTGTGTCCTCAGAATGGTAAAAGACAAAATGAAAAGGAGAGCAAGAGCAGAAAAAGGAAAGTGATAGGAATATTTTCAGTATATTCTCTATGTCAGGCACTGGCGTAAATATTTTCATATGTATCCTCTTACTATATCCCTGCAACAATTTCTTGAGGTGGAGATTACAATCCTCACTGGACAGATAATAAAATAGAGGTTCAGCAATTTCAGTGACTTTCTCTAACCACAGTGAATGAGAGACTAGGAATTAAATCTATGTTGTATTCTAAAGCATTCTTCTACTCAGTGCTGCCTCTAAATTTTTATGTTAATTCATGTCCTACATTCTATTTTTGTAATTGGCCATCCCTCTACAACTTACATAGTAGCTCTTTATTTACCCATTTCCCAAATACAAGAACACCTTCTGCTCAGACAGATGATACTTTACTTGACTCTAAGAAAAACCTGTTATAACATCTTTTCTTGAATTAGGATTCACCACCTGCTTTTTAGGTTGGCTTTATTTGCTGAACTGTGAGACACAATATTCTAGAACCATTTGACATATCATATACAGGCTTTATTCAGCACTGTTATTAATGCCTCTCATAATAAGCACTATAACTGGTGTCTCCACTTCTTAAAGACAATAAAAATGGTGAAGATTCAGTTCACTCATTCAGTAGACAAGTCAAGAGCACAGGGAGTTTTTATTTCTCTAACAAGGCAGAACTAAAATGCTTGATTATATAGTAAAGTAAGTGATGGTTGTGGTGTTTATTCCGTGCATGAATTGATTACAGATCAAAACTAAGATGCATCCATATTTATGTACAAGCAAGTTTAAAATAGTCATGATTCAGGAAGGGTTCTGTGCACCTTGTGTTGAAATATGAAGAAATACTTCCCAGTAGAGCAGCTTTTTAAATAGTCCATTCATGTGTTTGCATTTCAATATAATCCAGTGAGGGAGCATGGGTATATTACTTCCTCTTCTTCCTTCTGTGAGGAATATTGAGGTTAACAGAAATGAAGTGACTTACCCAAGATCTCATAGCTAATCAACTTTCACATGATATTCAAACTCTGCCTACTATTCTTTACACCACACCATGTTTAAAGTCCTACAAATTAGATTTTTGCTAGAATTTCACTAGGCTTAATCAAATCAATGTGAGTAGATGGCAACTAAAGAAGACTCAATTCCCATTTTGTTCACTGAAGTCACTTAATAAAAATTGGAAAAAGTAATGTGGGGCATTTTATCCCATCCTGTCAGTAAAAATTATGTTTTTCTTTGAGCAGATCACAACAAGGCATGTGAAAAATTTTTTGGCCAAATTAATAATATTACACCACAGAGTCTTTAATATGCTTCTGATGTTATTTAATTAGTCATTTCACTTTAGTAATCAAGTAACATCTTCTATCATGTGTATAGGGATGAATATAAGCCCACCAATAAGTTGTGGATAACTAAAGGAGCACCATAGGTTTGGAGAATTTGCCTACACCACACACCACCACCACCACTACGACCACCACACCACACCACACTAGACTAAGGTTACTAATTGACTTTTGACACAGGTGATTTATGTGAGAATCACGTTATTGTGCTATAGAAATGTTACAGAGATATATCATCATTACATGCAAAATTTATGACCAAATTCTTAAACATAATAATCGCTGACCTGCATTCAGTACCTTATGTATGTCAACCAGAACTTAATATTCTTTATTGCAATTATAATTTATTACTAAACCAAATCTTTTGTGATGGACATATTGATATTCCTGTTTTGTAGAAAAGAATGCTGAAGCTCAGATTGCACAGCTAAGAATCAGGGAAACCAGGATTAGAATTTCATTGTTTTGGATGACAAAAGCCCATTCCCTTGACAATTTGGCTATACTATACAATTATAATGTTGTAGATTCTATGGTAGGAATAAATATCCTCTTGACTTTCAATCCTTCCTCATAGGAAGTTAGAAAATTACCAACCAGGAATGTCTGGATCTATCTTCAAGTCATCTTTCATCTTTGTAGGCTATCATTTTCTCCCTTTTGTATGTTCTGCAACCTTCTCAGTGTAGAGACTTGACTTTTCCTTTTGCCATAATCTAATCTCTGGTTATTTGCATCTAATTGTCACCTCCCTTTTCTCACAATTCTGCACACATGCTCGTCTATTCTGGAGTTTTTCCTGATAAGTTTTTCTTTAATTATGATCATTGCTAATATAGCTCCATGGTATGTTGTGCTCCATTTCTGCCACCTGTTGTTCAGTAAGCACTCTGTTTTTCAAAAACATTCTTTATTCATGCATTCTGTAACATGCACACCCACGAAAATTTACCTTTTGTTATGTGGGTCTATTCTTAGACCCTACCCATAATAAACTAGGACATAAACAGCTTTCTTACCTGTACCTATTCCATCTCTTTCACTGAAGAGCATACAGTGACTACCAGACCCAGTGCCAGCAGGAGGAGAATTTCCTTAGAAAAGTAGTTCCCAAGATTTACATCACCTGAAGGACTTATAAAAACATGGAATTTGGGACTTCCCCCTCAGAGTTTCTAGTTTAATATGTTTTGGCAGAAGAATGGAGCGGGTCTTAAATGTTGCTTTTGTAAGATTACCAGATAGCATTTATCATAGAAGTCCAGAGACCATATTTTGAAAACCACTCTCAAACTGAGAGGAAAACAGAAAACCTGTCTTCCATATATCCCCACGTCATACTACTTCTGTGGAACCCAGTTGTTGACAATTTTTAAAATTATCTGGCATATCTTCACACCATTTTAGGTACTGTGTAGGAAAAGATAAAGAGGCAAAGATTATCCATGATTATAATTAGTTCACAATTTGATAGGAAATAGGCATGCTCTGAATAAATTTAATAGAGTTTGATGAAGACTATGATGGGGTAAAACAAGATAAAGTCAGAGGATAAAAGAGTGATGACTGCTCTCCTTAGAGGTTGCATAAAGCTACATAAAGAGAAGGTGAAAGTTAAAATGAGTCTTTGGGAGAAGTACAAGAGACACATTCTAGGCAAATGGAGTGACCCAGAAATGTATTTTGGGTGTAAGAGGGAACTGGTAGGTCTCGGTATGGATAAATGTTGAATGAGGTGGAGAGGAACAAGGGATATGATTGAACGAATAGGTCTGACCTTGTATGTGACTTAGCATACCATTTTCCTGGCGTTGTGATATTAATTTGAATGTTTTTGTCATTGGAGAATGTTATTAGACTTGAACTTTAGAAATACCACTGTGGAAAGTGGTTAGGAGAACAGAAGAACATACTCAAAAAAAGCATAGAGATGAGAGAAAGAGAGAACCATCAACTGCGATACTATAGATTTTGATACTAGGGATATTTCTGCTGCTTAGTTTAGAAATACTCTGTAGACACTGCACAGTAATGATCTATTTATATGCCTGTATTACATAATAGACTGTAAACTCTATCATCTTTGTATCCTCAGAACTTATGGTAGGGTTTAACTTTAATCAAACTCAAGGAATATTGACTGAATGAATAAGTAAATTATGAAAACCTGTATACCACTCATTTTCCTTTGAAATTCAATCCCATTCTCTATACTTTGGGGAGGTGAGGGTTTATTTCATTCTCCCCAGAATGTGACAAATGAATGGTTGAATAATAATATTGCAATGTGCACTTATTAGGAAGCAGGTAGAAATGGGTAGCATTGTGGTGATAGGATTTATCACACAAATGATAACGAGTTAAACCTTCATTCATTTGAATACAATTTCTGAAATTATCTCCAAATTGCTTTGGTATAGATAACTGGACTGAATTAAAAGTGTTATTACAGAAGTCTTCAAATATCCATTAACTCTTTTGCACAAGTAAGCTAATTTGCAGAAGATTCACCTATTCCTATATGAAACCAAGGCACTGCTGGTTCTGTCAGATAATTTTCTCAATTATATCTCTAGGCAATTAAATAAATTGCAAAAAAGAACTCTTTTGCTTTTAGAAACACCATTCTGAGAGTATGAGACTAAGAAGTTTCAGTGGTCTAAAAAGAATTTAAAATAATTGCTTTTAATTTATCTGTTTACTTTCCTTGACATCACATCATTATCAAAACCAAGACATTTTCATGCATCTGTGATTTTATTTGTTCCTTCTAATGACAATGAATAAGTTCACCGATACAGATTCTAAATACCAAAAAGAAATAATGAAATAAGAGTTACATTTAGACATGTGATAGGGAGAGTTCTGAACCTAAAAGATAACATCATAAAAAGAGAAAAAGAACAAACTAGTTATATAATAAAGACAATTTTTTCATTTTTTTCCCACCAGCAATGCTAGCAGGCAATGATGAAGTGTTTACAGAAGTATGAGGTGGAAAGATTCTGACTACAAATATACACAATGTAGACCCATTTCAATTGTGAAACAAAAAAGAGAGAGATTGCTAAACATAAAAGGATTTGAAAATATACTAAATTCACTGTTTTCCTAAAAAAAATGACTGAAAGACATGATCTAACAAAATTAAAGATAAAAACGTCATCAAGTCCAAAGAACTATGAATAGAGAAATCAAAAAAATTGAACCTTAAGCTGAAATCACTCTTTCTCGATGGTGTTGTGTACATTTTGAGTAACTGTTCTGTTACACTATCCAGCCTAATGCAGAATGCCTAGCATTCGCAAACACCAATTTTAAAGAAAGAATTCTGAGTACAATAGGGACATAATATATTTAAGTAAAATTAAAATCTGACACTGTAATTCCAGGTGCTATAGTTTATATAAGTGTCCTCCAAAGACCCATATGTTAAAGGCTTGGCCTCCAACCCATGTGCTATTGGGAGATGGTGGAGCCTTTTGGAGGTGGAGACTTTCATAGGTGAAGCTAAGTGGGAAGTCTTCAAGACATTACCTCTTGCCCTGAAAGAGGATTATGTCACTTTGGCCCCCTCCTCTTTCCCTGTTTAGATTTCTGGCCAACAGTTGAGCAGTTTTGCTCTATCACATGATTCAGCAATGATATATTGCCTCACCGTAGGCCCAAAGGCAGCAGGGTCAATCAGTCATGGACTGGAACCTTTAAATCTGTGAGCCATCTCTCTTTATAAGTTGATTGCTTCAGGTATTTGTTAGTGTTAGGGAAACCAACTATATACCAGAGGTCTGTGTACATCTATCTGTGTATAGAGGAATTATATAACCCAGAATATAATTATGAATATTAGCATATTCTACACATATATTCTGCTGCAGTTTCCTTATTCCACTTAACTAGGGTACATTTCTAAATCAGCACAAAAATACACCTTAAATGTTTGTTTCTATTTGCCCATTTTTTGTTAAATGTTATATTACAGGGCTGTGGTTGTGACTCAGTGGTACAGTACTTGCCTAGTACGTGTGAGGCACTGGATTCGATTCTCGGCACCGAATATAAATAATAAATAAACAAAATAAAAATATTGTGCCCATCTACAACTAAAAAAAATTGTTATATTATAAAAGAGATGCATGCAAGTGAGGGGAAGAAACAAAATAGTGCAAAAGAGCACAAAATGAAATATATCTCCTTCTCTTTATATCCCCAACCCTACCCCTGAAGAAACAACTACCAAAAGTCCTCCTTTTCTCTATTATGTGTTTTGTCACTTTATTATAATAGTCACTACGTCATGATATATCCTCTTTAAACAATCAATATCCTTTTCCCTTACCCTCTCCTTCCTTCTCTCCTCCCTCTTCCTCTTCAGCCCTCCATCTCATAAAATATGAGCAATTTTGCACTTTGTACTGTAGCCCCCTGCATTTGTTATAGGATTTTAGTATGTGACTTTTATTAGATAAAGTTTTCTTCTGTTTTGATTTACTAGGTGTTATTACAGCAACACTTTTTTAAATCAAATTTACTGTATCTATTAATATAATTATATGATTTTTTCTGATTTTAATTGTTAATCACACAAATTGATATTCTGGATTATAACAACATTGTGATCCTTGAATAATTATAATTGGTCATAATACTAAGCCCTTACTTTTCTTAGTGCTGGTCACGATAAAGTTAAACCCTCTGATAATCTTAAACAGCCTCCAGACCAGCAAGCCTGCTTCCTTGAGCCTTCACTCATACACAAATAGATTCTGTCCTAGCTCTCTAAAGAGTTATGGCAGAACTACAATGACCATTCCATATCCATCCACAAAGACAAGAAGATCCAGGTGGTTGGAGAATACTACAAAGGGCAGTTAATTGGCAAGTCCAATTTACAGAATGTAATTTGTAGTGTACATGGATATGTCATGTACATGCTGCACACACATCACGAGAATACCATCAGGTTTACTGTTTATGTGGACATTCCCCCAGTGCACAGGGATAATCGGCATTCTTAAACGACAAAGACATTCTTGAACACAAAGGAAAAACTCAACAAGTTAGAAAAAAGAAATGCAAATATAAAAACTAGATAAGAAAATGCAGGAATGAAGATAATCTGTGCATCCTGGGTTAAACTAGATTTTTAGCCTTTTGTGTATTCCTTTGGAAATTTTCGCCAATGTTTCTCTGGAATGCCCTCTTGTTCTAACATTTATAAAACTCTATTGAAGTTTTTATTAATAATCTAAGAGTGGAAGATTGACATTTTTCATAACTAAAAACAACCCTGAACAATTGATTGATCAAACCACACAGTCATTTTGTCTATACATCTGACTATCTGTTGGACATTTGCTTAAATAAATTTACAATAGAATTGTTGTATTTAATTTATTAATGGGTGAGATATCTATAATTTTTTCTTAGTCTAGATTTTATTTCCTTACCAAATTTCTCAAGACTTACCAAATGATATGTTTATGCTCTGAGATAATTTCAGAATGTTTGGAATTATTTAATGATTGCTTACTTGATAGAATTTACGGGTAAGCCAATAAGATTTGGCAATTTCCTTGTAGGAAGATTTTGAACTATTGAATTACCATCTTTAAAGATTTTAGAGTTTTCAGCGATATATTCCTTCTAAAAGTTTGAGCAAGTATGCTTTCTTACTCATTTAATTCACTTTTTTCTTTTCATGTTTAATAACTAAAGCATCTTTTATACCCCTTCTATTTCTGATATATATGTGTATCAGACTACATACATATATCTTTTTCTTCTCATTTCTTCTATTGATCCTACCAAGTACTTGGAATTTTTTTAATTTTGAAAAAAATCAACTTTGATTTTTGTTCATGCTTTATATTATATGCTCATTTGGATGTTTTATTAATATTTGCTTTTATCATTGTTATTTACTTCTTTCTTTTTCTTTGATTTTAATATTTTGTACTTTTCCTAGATTTTAATATTGGATATGTAGCCTTCTTACTTTCTGACTTAATCATTTAAAGCCATAATTTTCCCTCAAAAGTCATCTTTTGCAATATTCCACAAGCATTGACAGATAAATTCTATATATTTTAATTTTCAATATCATTTCCTATTTGACTCAAGTGCATTTTAGAAATATATTACATAATTTCCAAAAAAGTATGGCATTTTATAGATATCATGTTGAGATTACTGCTTTATGACCAGATTGCACAGCTTATATAAAACCTTAATCTTTTGAAATTTGTTATGATTAGGTTTTGTGGTCAAGAGTAAGTCAATATTTATGAATCTCCCATATGTGTTTGCAAGTGATATGTGCCTTATACTCAAAGTATATATGTCTACTATCTCATGCTTATTTGTAGAATTTTACCAATTATTTTCTCTTAATATAAAAATATGGAAAGAGTAAAATTAAAATGTTTAATGTAATGAAAGTTTTACCCATTTTCCCTTTCAATTATATAAACTTTGTATATTTTAAAGCTCTATTACTAAATGCTTATAAGCTTAAGATTATTAATCTTCTTTTAAAATTTTCATTCTAATTATCACTCATTATGTAGTAGTAATCTTTATCTTTAGAAATTCTTATACCAAAAATTAATTTTGTCTGAGTTAATAAATGTACATAGATTTATTTTATTATTTGCCCAGTGAAAAACATTTCCAACCTACTCACTTCTTTTTTTCCCGTTATCTTTTTATATTTTATACATAATAAAGATTATATGTCATGTAACTTCTCATTCTTACTTGATACACATGTTACATATAGAGCACACTTCTTTATTTTTATATATAATAAAATGTATATATCACATATATATTATAAAATTAATGAACAAATGAACCCCTAAGAACTCACCAACCAATCCACAGAATTGAATATTGTCAGTAATATCTGCCTACTTATATGTTCCATTCCTATTCTGTCATCATGTTCATCACCCCTAATTTATGATTGTTGTTCTCTAACTTTTTTAAAAGTGTATTTGGGGCTGGGGAGATAGCTCAGTTGGTAAAGTGCTTGCCTTGCAAGCACAGAGCCCTGGGTTCAATCCCCAGCACCACAAAAAAAAAAAAAAAGTGTATTTGTTCTTTTTAGATACACATGACACTGGAGTATTTTTTGATGTTATACTTAAATGGAGTATAACTTATACTAATTAGGTTCCCATTCTTGTGGTTGTACCTCATGTGGAGTTTCACTGGTAGTGTATTCATAAATGAACATAGAAAAGTTATGTCCAATTCATTCTACTGTCCTTAGCTTTTTATGATTTCAAAACATATGCATGCATGACTAAATATCATATTGAGTAGGATTTCTGGTCTCTAGCTTTGTAAAAGTGTCATTAACCATTTTGAAATCAATTGGTCATTATTATGTTAAATAGTGAAAGTGAATATTTGAATACTTGATATCCTAGTAATTTTACTCCTAGATATATGGCATAATATTGTCTCACAATAAAATTTCTGTATTCTTACATTTTATATATGGGTGTCATCTGCATAACAAATGACTATATTATTTATCCAGATTATAAACTTTATCTTTTAAATTTGAATGCAACTGCTTTTATATTTGAATATATTTCTACCATTTTAATTTTATATGTTCAGAGTTTTTGAGGGTTGCTGCTTCTTTTTCCTTCTTTGATTTGCTGAATGTATTTACTTATTTATCATTTTTCTTCTATTGAGACCATATACCATTGTTATTTGGGCTTATTTTTTATATCTTTTTTTATGGAAACAAGGCACATTCAAACTTGTACAGATATTCACACCTTCTTTGTTTATTAATCTTAATGCCATATCATAACTTGCTTCTGGGATTACTTTCCTCCTTTTTTAGTGTTTTTATTAATGCACTATAGTTATACATAATAGTAAGGTTCATTCTGACATAATTATACAAGCATGGAATATAATTTCTTCCACCTCATTCCCCAGTGTTTCCTCTTGCCCTCCTTTCTTCCCTCCCACTGTTTTCCTTCCTCTATTCTACTGTCTCTTCTTTCTTGATGTACACCCTTTATAATTTCTCTTAACAAGAATCCATTGATGGCATATTTTCTATTTGTCTGAAATTAACTTTTTATTCATTCTTTAAAACTGTGTTCACTGAATAAGAATTCCTAATAGTTTCTTCTTTTAATAATTCAAATATAATATTTTATTGACTTCTGGTTGCTATTATTGTTGTTTATAAATCAGCTATTAGCCTATTGATGGTTTATTCTGGCTACTTTAAAAATAATATCTTCTATATGCTAAAAAAATCTTATTTAGTTTAAATTAGAATATCGATGTGAGCATTGCTACTCACCTCACATGGAACAAAGTGCTCATCTTCACCACAGCAAATATTTCCTTATTGATAATACATGCATGCATGCATGTGCACACACATACTTACACACAGGATAAATCCCTAGTTACTTGTGAGATAGACCCTGCCTCAACCAGTCATAATTTGTAGCTTAAAAATAAAATTTTAAATAGTAAAATCCTTAAAAAGAAAGTACATTTTAATATGACAATGTTGAAATCTCCTGTTCAACGAAATAATGAAAACATACATCTAACTCTGATGTGATAAGCACAGAGGTAAATAAAGTCCATATTATTTAGAGCCAGAAAGTGAGTCATGAAATGGAAGCTGGAGAAAGCAGAGAATCATCTTCAGTAGGTGTTTGGATACTAGTGAAGCTAATTGTTTAAAATTATACTGTGAAAATTTTGACTTTGAGTATTGCAGACGTCAGGTACCAATTGTAACATGACTGTTACTATGAACCACAACAATTAAAAATTGACTATTGAATATCAGATTCATGTTCCAAATTTTTAAACCCAGGGGACACACAGGATTCAGATTGTATCCATAGCTTTGTGCTGAGTTCAAAATTCCTCTTCTCCTATTTAATAAAATGCAGAGAGTAGTTTGTGGTTATCTGGAACATGACATGTCATTATATTTCCGTAATTTAGAATATTGTTCAGATTTTATCATCTAGCCCAAGGAACCAGATACCAAAGTGCAAATTACTACAATGAGATATATAACTTTTTAAAAAATTTTAACCTCTAAGTTGCTTTAATGTAAATAATCTTTAAATAAGGAAAAACATCTTAATTTGTTCTGTTTGTAGAAATCTTACATGCACCCTGTAAAAAAAGTCAACCACAAAAAGTAGGAGAGCACAAAATTATTTGAAAGTTCAGAGACAAGCACTATAGAATGGTTTTTAAATCATATTTGAACTATTAACTGATATTACAAATGCATATCTTACCAAATGTCTGCATCTGTGTATTAACAATAGCATATGATTCATCATGTTTGTAGTTTGTACTAGAATCCTAAAATAAAAACAAACTCTTTAAAATAAGATATCCTTAATGCCCCAAACTATGACTAGTTTAAGATCTAATGTTACTTTATTCATTCCTTTATTCATCTACTGATGCCTCTTCATGTATGCCTTCATTCAGTTATTTGAAAAACACTTTTAACATGCAGATGGTTCAGATTTTACATAGGATTCACTGAATTCTGTGACTGTCATTTTATTACTTTATCCTTGTACACAAAGAGAATACCACCTCATGATCTCATTGGGACAGTCTTGTACCTCACCCATTCTTAATGTGTATATCTGTGTCTTTCTATTCATACCTTCCCCACCTTTGCATAGCATGTTTATATTATGTAAATATATTTGTTAATTTCTTCAGTGTGTCAGATTTTAGTCAAGTAAAATTAATACAGAATAAAATGACTATTGTTGGCTGTGAGGGAAAATATAACTATTTTTAACATTTTCTTCCATAGGCCTTAAGTAATATTGTTCCACAAAATGACAGATTTGGGAAATAAAGCTATCAAAACATAATTCATGATGTTTTTAAATCTGCCACATCAATGAAAATATTGTGAACACACATGTGTGGTTACTTTCTGCACTGGTTAAATGTGACTGTAAGTATATGGTTATATTGGGAACTTGCCTTCAGTTTTGTAACATTTGTCACTTTTGTTTCTAGCCCTCTTCTCTATATATTCCTACACTTAGGCCTATTGAATCTGAAGGAAAATTTATAGAAAATTCTAAGAAAGTTGATTGTGAATATTGAGTTTCCTATAGGTTTTCTCATCTATATGATTGTAACTAGAAGATTCTGCTTTTCCACACAATTTATTGCTTTAGATATATGCATGACTGATTAGATTATGTTAACCATGAATGTTAACCATGAGTGACCTTGAATATTGCCCTTTTCCTTTCTCTCCCCTTTTATTCATTGTGATTTTTTTCATATCTCATTGTTTGAATATTCTCAGGCTACTTCCCCAACAGAGAAAATATCTGATGAAAGATGAGAAGAAAAAATTCAGAGAAAAAAGAAGGGGGGATCCAGAGTCAAAATAAACAGATGCATAAAGGGCAGTAGCAACAAATAACTGCTTGCCATATTGAAACACTGTGGGAGATTCCCACATTGCCCAGAGATGCTATTAAATTCACACTGCCTGATTTTATTCTATTCTCTTAGGATTTACAGCAACTGCCAAAAGCCACTTGAAGTTTTTCCAGGCTATTCTCTACCTCTTTTTCCATATTTTTAATGTTCTCAAGAACCATTGAAAGGGGTTAATGAGAAAGGATGCAGAATTTGTTGATTTTAAACCTATGGTAAAATAATTGTGTCTGAGGAACTGTCTAGGATGAAGAATTTGTTCATTTTAAACCTAGGGTAAAATAATTGTGTGTAAGGAACTGTTTAGAATCCATGTGAGGGAAGAAAGATCTAAGAAATCTCTTAAAGACTATTTTTTCTTGTTATTTTACAAATATCTTCACTTAAACTTTTAAAATAGAAAGAATGATCAATTTTTTAGCTAGAAGATTAAACATACAATTTTTAAGTGTATAAATGAAAGCAAATTAATATGCCAACTCTATTGGCAAGAGATGCCTTTAGCTGAAAGAAATAATTTCACCCAAGAAAATGACCAGAAGAAATGATGGTAAGTAGTATCACTGCAGAAACCCCTCCATGCCATTAAAGATCTAGACTTTTTCTCTTTTTGTGCTCCATCTTGGGTTTATTGGCCTTAGGCTTTTAAAACTTTGAAATTGTAATAGCAAGGGATTTCTACAGTCATAGTAATGGAATTCATGAAGAAGTAGAAAGACTGATAATGCCACACCTGTTTCTTTTATCAGAACAGTAAACTTTTTCTAGAAGGGGCTGTTATATAACCCCTTACCTCTCATTGCTAGAACTTGGATCATGTGGTCACTTATAGTTTCAGGGGTGTTGGTAAACTGGTTTTCTAGTATTTTTATCTTTTAGAATGGAGGAAAGAAAGAGGTGGAGAGTTGGATGGTCACTGATCCAGACAACCAGAAAATACAAGAGTGTCTGCCACAAAAGCTATTTTTAATAAATTCTTGTCTAATATGCATAAGTATGTGACTCTAGAAGATAAATTCATAAAATAAATATTATTGGACAAAACATCGTACAATTCCTTTCATAATAAACTATTCTTCCTACATATAAATCCTCAGGATGTTTATTAAGGAAAAAATCACCATGGATTAAAGGTGACTTACAGTAGATACTGATCATTTATCAAAGATAAAAAATAACTTATGAAAAGAGATTTTTAGAGGATTTCTAGGTTCATGTCTTTTTAAAATTAAGAATTAGGCACATAAACTCCTTACCAAAAAAATTCAAGTTAAAATACAAAATTCTAACACTGTCATTGTTTGAAAAACAATATGGTAAATAGAGATTTGAGAAATTAAATTAATGTCATTGGAATCCATAATCATTAGGTTTCTAAAGAGGATTCTTCTGACAAACAATTAATCAAGCTTCAATGGTTTGGATGAATCATTCTCATTCTTTCACTTTGTTCCTTATGAGGCATATTCTTTTTTAATTGCAGACTGAATACATTTCAAATGATGTTGATAATAATTATTGATGAGTGAATTGCACAAGATTTTGAAATTTGGCTTCACTTGGAGAAGAAAAGTCAAACAATTGAGCAATTAAATTCATTCTAATCAACTGAGCTTCTGGAAAATCAGCTTAAAATAACATTGTGGAATCTAATTTAATTTCTACATATTGAGTGCTAATACCAACATGGGCCAAGGATTTAGCATCATAGATTAATATTTGAAGTTAAAGAAGAATTTAGAAATCATCTTTTTTACCTTAAATCATATGCTAGAAATAAATTAGGTTTAAAATGAACTCCTTTAAATCTTCAAATAAAGTACCTTGATGTAGAAGAGATTAAATGACTTGATCAAGATAAGCTAACTAGTTAGATAAATCAAAAGATGGAAACCAAGTTCCTCAACTTTTGTTCATTATACAATTATATGGTTTTATTTATTTTTCTGTAAATCACGGCCACATCACTATTCACTTGCTACTAAGTATTCAGAAAACTGATAGAAGCCAGGGGTGGTGGCACATGCCTGTAATCCCAGTGGCACTGGAGGCTGAGGCAGGAGGATTGCAAGTTCGAAGCCAGCCTCACCAACCTAGTTAGGCCCTAAGCAACTTACACCCTGTCTCTAAATAAAATATAAAAAGGGCTGGGGGTGTTGCTCAGTGAATAAGCACCCCTGGGTTCAATCCCCAGTGCAAAGAGCAAGAAAGAAAACAAAAAGGAGAACCTGTATACTAATGTTAACTTTGGACCACCCGAGATTGCCCCGTGCAGACTCGGCACCCATGCTGCGGCTCCCTACCATGTTTGGAGGTTGGTGCAGACATCTTGAATTATCTTTAAGGGGGAGGCCTGCTATCTTTGAGTGGGGTGGCTCCTGTCCTGAGATGCCTGTGGAAGACTGGAGGCTCTTTGACAGGTACCTCACTTTAATTGGAATACTGAGGACTGGAAGGTGTGAACGGTAGATGACTGTTATACTATATACATTTTTTTTTCAATTTTTACTTTTTCTTTTTTCATCACTCTATTTTACTTTTATTTACCTGTTTCCTCAGAGACTCTTTCTCCCTTTTCTCATGCTAACAACCAACTTCTTTTGATCCCATTCTCACACTTTCCTTGATATAGTACCTCTAAATACTCACCTCTTATCCAATTAACAGTTACATCCTACACCCCTCCCCATCCTCTTTGCCCACCATTAGAAATTGTAGAGCTCATTGCAAACCTATTGGCTATACTGCAGATAATAATCACACTCTTACTATCTGTTTATTACAATACCATTAATACTTTATAAGGGCTATCTGGTTTATTTCTGCATATTGCTTGTATTGGGTGCTGCTAATATTGATCACTCCCTCTAAGGAGAGGTATTGGAAACCTAAAGAGTCACAATAAGCTTACAGGTGGGATACTGCAGTACCTCAAATCTTCACTGCTACAGGGGAAGATATAGGAGAAACATGAAAAAACAGGAGAAGAAAGTGTCCTTAAGAAACCAAGATGTTATTTTGATAGAATTCAATGACAGCATGGCAGTAGAAATGACAGAAAAGGAGCTTAAAATGTACATAATTAAAATGATCCATGAAGCAAAGGATGAGATAAGAGAGCAAATGCAGGTAATGTATTATCACTCCAATAAACAGTTAAAAGAGCAAGTGCAAGAAGCAAAACACCATTTCATTAAAGAAATAGAGATTCAGGAAAAAAGGAATAATTGAAATGAAAGAAAAAATAAAACAAATTAAAAACTCAATAAGAAGCAACACCAACAAAATAGATTTCATGGAAGACAGAATCTCAGACAATGAAGACAAAATATTTAATCTTGAAAATAAAGTTGACCAAACTGAGAAGATGGTAAGAAATCATGAACAGAACCTCTGACAATTATGGATATCATAAAAAGATCATATTTAAGAATTATTGGGATCGGAGAAGGGACAGAGATATAAACCAAAGGATTCAACAGCCTGTTCAATGAAATAATATAAACAAATTATTTCCCTAACCTGAAGAATGAAATTGAAAATCAAACGCAAGAGATTTATAGAACAGCAAATGCACAAAATTACAACAGATCCACACCAAGGCACATTATAATGAAAATGCCTAACATACAAAATACAGATATGATTTTAAACGCTGTGAGAGAAAAGGATCACATTACATATAAGGGGAAGCCAATATGGATATCAACAGATTTCTCAGTCCAGACCCTAAAAGCTAGAAGGACCTGGAACAACATATTTCAAGCTCTGAAAGAAAATGGATGTCAACAAAGAATCTTATACACAGCAAAACTAACCTTCAGATTTGACAGTGAAATAAAATCTTTCCATGATAAACAAAAGCTACAAGAATTTACAAATAGAAATCCTACACTAGACAACATTCTCAGAAAAATATTCCATGAGGAAGAAATGAAAAACAACAGTGTAAGTCAGCAAAAAGAGGAATACCTTAAAGGAATAGCAAATTAAAGGAGATACCAAATCAAGTTAAAAATCCAAAAATAAGACAAAACCAGGAATTTAAGTCATATCTCAATAATAACCCTGAAGGTTAATGGCCTAAACTCATCAATCAAAAAACATAGACTGGCAGGGATTAAAAAGAAAGACCCAAAAATATACTGCCCTCAAGAGACTCATCTCATTGATTAAGTTACCCGAAGACTAAAGGTAAAAGGATGGGGAAAAAAATGCCATGCTCACAGTCTTAGTGAAAAAGTGGGAGTTTCCATCCTCATATCAGATAAAGCAGACTTCAAGGCAAAGTTAATCAGAAGGGATAAAGAAGGACATTTCATACTGCTTAAGGGAAGTATAAATCAGCAAGATATAACAAATATAAATATTTGTGCCCAAAACAATGGAACATCAATGTACATTAAACAAATTTTTCTCAATTCCAGGAACCAAATAGACAATAAAACAATAATACTAGGTGACTTTAACACACCTCTCTCACCATTGGACAGACCTTCCAAACAAAATATGAACAAAGAAACTATAGAATTAAATAATACAATCAATGATTTAGACTTAATGGACATATATAGAGTATTTCATCCATCATGGAATGAATAAACTTCTTCTCAGCAGCTCATGGATCCTTCTCCAAAGTAGACCATATACTATGCCACAAAGTATCCATTAGTAAACACAACAAAAATAGAGGTAATACCTTGTATCCTGTCAGACCATAATGGAATACAATCAGGAATCAATGATAAAATAACAAACAAAAACTACTTTAATACCAGGAGACTAAATTATATGCTATTGAATGATGCAATGATAAAAGAAGACATCAGGGAGGAAAAAAATTCTTAAATGTAAACATGAACAATGATACAACATATAAAAATCTCTGGGACACTCTGAAAGCAGTACTAACAGGAAAGTTCATTGCATTGAGCACATACATTAAAAGAACAAAAAGTCAGCAACTAAAAGACCTAACCTTATAGCTCAAAGCCCTAGAAAAAGAAAAAGAGATCAACACCAAAAATAGTAGAAGACAGGAAATAATTAAAATCAAAGCTAAAATCAATGATATTGAAATGAGAAAAATTTCAAAAAAATTGACAAAATAAAAAGTTGGCACTTTGAAAAAGTAAACAAATTGATGAACCTTTAGCCACACTAATGAAGAGAAGAAGAGAGAAAACTCAAATTACAATAATTTGCAATGGAAATGGAAAGATCAAGAGAGACACCATTGAGATAAATAACATAATTAAAAGCTACTTTGAAAAGCTATACTCCAAAAAAATAGAAAATATCAAAGATATTCACAAATTTTTAGAGACATATGATCCTCCCGAACTGAATCAGGAAGACATACAAAATTTAAACAGATCAATTTCAAGCACTGAAATAGAAGAAGTCATCAAAAACCTAGCAATCAAGAAAATCCCAGGAGCAGATGTATTCTCTGTTAAGTTCTATGAGACCTTTAAAGAAGAACTAATACCAATACTCCTCAAAGAACTAATACCAATACTCCTCAAAGTATTCCAGGAAATAGAAAAGGAGGGAATCCTTCCAAACTCATTCTATGAGGCTAGGGTCACTCTGATTAAAAAAAAAAAAAAAAAAAAAAAAAAAAAAAAAAAAAAAAAAAAACAGGCAAAGATGTGTCAAGGAAAGAAAATATTAGACCAATATCCCTGATGAACATAGATGCAAAATTCCTTAACAAAATTCTGGCAAATTGCATACAAAAACATATTTAAAAAGACAGTGCACCATGATCAACTGTGGTTTATCCTAGGAATGCAAGTTTGGTTCAACATCCAGAAATCAATAAATGCAATTCATCACATCAATAGAGCTAAAGTTAAGAATAATATGATTATTTCAATAGATGCTGTGAAAGTGTATGATGAAATACAGCATCCCTTCATGTTCAAAAGACTAGAAAAATTAGAGATAGTAGGAGCATACCTCAACATTATAAAGGCTATCTGTGCTAAGCCCACAGCCAACAACATTCTAAATGGAGAAAAACTGAAAGCATTCCCTCTAAAAACTGGAACAAGGCAGGGAAGCCCTCTTTCACCACTTCTATTCAACATCATCCTTGAAACACTAACCAGAGCAATCAGACAGACCAAAGAAATTAAAGGGATATGAATAGGAAAAGAAGAACTCAAGCTGTCACTATTTGCCAATGACATGATTCTATTTTTAGAGGATCCACAAAAATCCACTAGAAAACTTCTAGAACTAATAAATGAATTCAGTAAAGCAGCAGGATATAAAATCAATATGCATAAATCTAATGCATTTCTATTCATAAGTGATGAATCCTCTGAAAGAGAAATTAGGAAAACCACTCCATTCACAATAGCCTCAAAAAACTAAATAAAATACTTGGGAATCAATCTCACAAAAGAGGTGAAAGACCTCTACAATGAAAACTACAGAACACTTAAGAATGAAATTAAAGAAACCCTTAGAAGATGGAAAGATCTCCAATGTTCTTGGATAGGAAAAATTACTGTTGTCAAAATGGCCATCCTACCAAAGGTGCTACACAGATTCAATGCAATTCCAATTAAAATCCCAATGACTTTCCTCATAGAAATAGAGAAAGCAATAATGAACTTCATCTAGAAGAATGAGATACCCTGAATAACCAAAGCAATCCTGAGCAGGAAAAGTGAAGCAGGCGGTATCACAATACAAGACCTTATACTACACTACAGAACGATAGTAACAAAAATGGCATGTTTTTGGCACCAAAATAGACAGGCAGACCAATGGTACAGAATAGAAGTCATGGAAACAAACCTACATAAATACAGTCCCCTCATACTAGACAAAGGAGCCAAAAACCTACAATGGAGAAAAGATAGCCTGTTCAACGAATGGTGCTGGGAAAACTGGAAATCCATATGCAGGAAAATGAAATTAAACCTCCATCTCTCACCCTGCACAAAACTCAACTCAAAATGGATTAAGTACTTAGGAATTAGACCAGAGACCCTGCCCTAATAGAAGAAAAAGTAGGCCCAAATCGTCATCATGTTGGCTTAGGATCAGACTTCCTTAAGAAGACTCCCAAAACACAAGAAATCAAAGCAAGGATCAATAAATGGGATGGACTCAAACTAAAAAGCTTTTTCTCAGCAAAGGATACAATCAATAATGTGAAAGGAGAGACTACAGAGTGGGAGAAAATCTTTTCCACATGCACTTCAGATAGAGCACTTATCTCCAAAATTTATATAAAACTTACAAAACTTTGCACCAAAAATACAAAGAACCCAATTAATAAATGGGCCAAGGAACTCGACAGATGCTTTACAGCGGAAGACATACAGGCGATTAATGAATATATGAAAAAGTGTTCAACATCTCTAGTAATTAGAGAAATGCAAATTAAAACAACTCTAAGATTTCATCTTATTCCAATTAGAGTGGCTATTATCAAGAACACAAAGAATAATAGATGTTGTTGTGAATGTGGGAAAAAGGCACATTTTTACATTGCTGGTAGAGTTGCAAATTGGTGTAGCCATTCTGGGAAGCAGTGTGGAGAATCCTCAGAAAACTTGGAATGGACCCACCTTTTGACCCAGTTATCCCACTCCTTCGTTTACACCCAAAGGACTTACTATTAGCATACTACAGTATCACAGCCACATCCATGTTTATAGCAGCTCAATTCACAAGAGCTAGATTGTGGAACCAACATAGATGCCCTTCAACAGATGAATGGATAAAGAAAGCATGGTATATATACACAATGGAATATTATTCAACCATAAAGAAGAATAATACTATGGCATTTGGAAATAAATGGATGGAATTGGACAATATCATGCTAAGTGAAATAAACCAATCCCAAATAAATAATGGTCGAATGTTTTCCCTGATAAGTGGATGATGATATATAATGGAGGTGGTGGAGTGCAGAGTGAAAGAAGAATGGAGGAACTTTAGATTATATAGAAAGAAATGAGAGGGAGGGGGGTATGTAAAATGGTGGACCGAGACAGACATCATCACCCTATGTACATGTGCGATTACATGAATTGTATGAAATCTACATTGTGCACAACCATAGAAATGAAATGATGTACCCCATTTGTGTACAATGGATCAAAATGTAGTCTGTAAAAATAAAAAATAAATAATTTTTAAAAATGGGGCATATAATGGGTTGGAGATGTATCTCAATGGTAATGTGCCCCGTAGTTCAAGCCCAATACCACACCCACACACAATAAAACAGTTAGTGTACAACTCATCAGCATTTCTCTGTCCTCTGCCATTATAATTAAAAATGCTCAAGTGGTACCCTATTAGCTTGCATCTTAGATTGAGAGTCACTAGAGCATAGGTTTTAACTGCCTTGCAATGGCAATGCAAGGCAGTTAAGAGATAAACTTGGAATTAAGCTATTGACATTTTGAGACTACTTATCACTGTCCATTCTGACTGACTTATGTCCTTATTACTATCGTTTTCAGTTTACAAAGGAAGAAAAGGAAATAATCAATTTTTGCATGAAGTCAGCACTAGTTAAGTAGAACCAGAATTCAGACCAAGTAATCTGACTCCAGAGCTCATGTGGTTCACCATTTTGTATAGCTGTGAGTAATACACTTTCTATGAAGAGGGAATGTCCACTAATATAATGCCCTATACTTTATTTCTAAGCATGAAGAGATGATTATTACTTTTTTTTGGTATTGGAGATTGAACCCAGGGGTACTTAACCACTGAGTCATATCCCCAGCCCTTTTTTGTGTTTTATTTTGAGACAGGCCCTCACTGAGTTGCTTAGCGCCTCTCTAAGTTGCTGAGGCTGGCTTTGAACTCATGATCCTCCTGTCTCAGCAGTCTAAGCCACTGGGATTATAGTCATGCACCACCACACCTGGCCCCTGATTATTACTTTTAATAACTTAAATGTTACTTGTATTTCACATTTACAAACCAGTTACACGTGTATCAGGTCTATTCCTTATTACTTCAGTAGTATATTCCTAAATGTTGTTGCCCTCAAGGCAGAGAAAAATATATAGTATGGATTAATCATCAAGACTATGTCTAGGGATCATTTGCAAGCATCCCTGTACTAGCCTGCTCAGGTTGCCATAACAGAATACCACATACTGAGGGGCTTAAATAACTCAGAAATTTATTTTTGTATTTTTCTGTAGACAAGGAAGTCCAAGATCAAGGTACTGGTTAATTCGATTCCTGGTGCGGTCTCTCTTCTTGGTCTGCAGACAGCCACCTTCTTACTATGTCATCGTGGCAGAGAGAAAGGGGCAGGGGGAGACAGAGAGAGAGAAAGCACCAATAATCTGGTGTCTCTTCCTCTTCTTATAAGCATACCAGTCCTATATGATTCAGGCTGTACCCTTATGACTGCATTTATCATATCATAGACCCTATCTCTAAATAGGTAACCTTGAGGGTTAGTGCTTCAGTATACAAATTTGGGGAAAGGGGCACAAATACTCAGAGTGTACCAATCTCCTAGGAACACTGAGAAATTTTTAAATTTCTTTCTTTTTTAAAGAAAGGCTTAATAATTGCTCCCACCTATTTTCCAGTGATTCATTTCTCTTTACATGGAACTGGAAAGAAATACTAATTAAAATATTTCATTCATTCACCTACTTAATATATACTAATTAAGCATCTATTGTGTGCTAGATTATTCTAGATAATGGGATGTAGCAATAGAAATAAACAAATTTCTTTCTTTCATTTAATTTATATTCTACTGTATAGAATCAGATATATGAGTATTATGTATCATATGCTAGAGTGCAATATGTTAATACAAATAAAGAAAAGTAAATTTGTAGAGACTGATAGGGTCTAGAAGTGCTAGTTTTTCAACCATAGTCTGATAAATCCTCTAGCACCAAGTGACCTTTATGTAGAGACCAAAATTTGTAGCTTTAACATCTTCAACTATTAAAACTGAAAAGATAATTAGGGAATGCATTTTCAGATTCCTTCATTTTACAGAAGTATAAGTTAGGATCTAGAACAGGGGTTGGCAAACATTGTTTTTAAAGGGCCAGGTAGTAAATATTTTCAGTTTTACAATCTGTACAGTGTTTTTCAAAACTCCTCAATTCTGCTATTATATCCCAAAAAGTCAAAGGTACACAAAGTATGGCTATATCCTAATAAAACTGTATTTACAATAATCAGCAGTGAATAGAATTTGAAATCTGAGTTGTGGTTTATCTACCCTGATTGAAAACAATGAAATGTCCCTCCCAAGGTCACACATTTCATGGTTGATGACAGAAGAGAGGACAAACATGCTTCTTTTGTTGCTGAAACCAACAGTTATATTTAAAATAATGTGTTGGGGATGAAAAATTCACACACTTCTGGCACCTGAATTTATTTTAGGGTGGAGGCTATATTTGTTTAGAATAGGTTGAAAAGCTATTTTGG
The DNA here is from genome assembly GCF_902686445.1 of Sciurus carolinensis. Lineage (NCBI taxonomy): Eukaryota > Metazoa > Chordata > Mammalia > Rodentia > Sciuridae > Sciurus > Sciurus carolinensis. The sequence goes on from NW_025920456.1 coordinate 91,250, forward strand.
GGAGATGGTGATACCTTGAGGACCAGGTTTAACAGGAAACAATGAAATAAGATGAATTGTTCAGTAGCTCTGCATTAGAAATGAACAGAAAAGTGGGGGGCAGCAGAGAGGAAAAGGGAAGGTAGGGAATAGCCAATAAACAGATCAGGGTGACAAAGACATTTTAAGAAAAAAATAACCCCAATCAATTTATAATAGACTGAATTGTTACAATGCAAACTTCTTATTATCTTCCAAAATTAAGTAAACTTTGATGAACAAATCAAAAACCTTATATGAATGGGCTTTTGAAAATGTATGTGTGGGAGTAGGAGGAATTAAGTAAGGAAGCTGAGTTTCTTGTCTGGGCCAATTCTTTTGTGTGTGTGGCATTTAATTGAATACAAACCTTCTATAGTGCAACCATCTGCTTCCTCTATTCCTGTAGTTAAACTCTGTCAGACAAATTCCTGTTAACAAAGCATATTGGTCCAGGTATAAACAGAAAAACATCTCCATCTTCAAAGGGGCCCTCAAGATTACCCACAGACTACCCTACTCTTTGCAACAGCTATTTGAAATTTTCTCCATTCTACACAAGACATCAAGAATTGTACTCCATATTGCCACTTATTAGACAATAACCTGGCCTTTTATAAGTACAGAGAAGGGCGCGTTGCTGGGACAAATGCCTCTAATCACCATGGCTGGGGAGGCTGAGGCAGGAGGATTGCGAGTTCAAAGCCAGCCTCAGCAACTTAGTGAGGTGCTAAGCAACTCAGTGAGACCATGTCTCTAAATAAAATTTAAAAAAATAGGGCTGGGGATGTGGCTCAGTGGTCAAGTACCCCTGAGCTCAATCCCTGGTAACCTCCCCACAAAGAAAAGAAGTACAGAGAAGGCATCAGATGGTAACATATATTTTCTGCTACCTCCCAACATAAAAATCAAGAAACTTCTAAGTTGTGTTATCCTCTTTCCTTCCTGTGAAAAGAGAGGCTACCTCCCCTTTACATTCTGCTACTTCATGAGCTGTACCCTATTTATTATGCCTTATCACTCTGTATTCCAAATTCTCTCATGGAACTGAATTCATCACATCAGTACTTAAGTTATTGCTACTTTTTTTAAAAAGCTCTTCCCCACATGCCACTGCATCTACTGTCTTCTCCCTCTTCTCTTTTTCATCACTTGGCTTCTTGAAAGAAGCTTTAGGATATTATCATTTCAAAATCCCCCCTCACTCCTCAGCCCACTCTAATCTGAACTCTTTTCCATCACTGTCATGTCACAAATCTAATGGACAATTTAAATCCTTTCTTTATTTGAGATCTTCACATCGCTTGATATTTTTAACCATTTGCCTTTCAAGAACCTTTAATCCATAAGCTTACAAACCACTGCTTTACCTTGTTTTTCCCCTCCCCTCTGACTTCTCACTGACTTCCTTATTTGCAGTTTCATAGTCCTCTACTCCCTAGTCACCCAATGTTTCAGTTTCTCCAAACTGAAACTTAAATTTCCTTCTTCATCTATATTCTTTTACTAAGTGGTCTTGTTCAGAGTTTCATTTAGCATCCATCATCTGGTAACTCAGCATTTTATTCCTACCAAATAATACTATCCTTGAATTTTCATGCTGTAATTCCTAATCTCTACTTAACATCTCTGTAAGGATACCCTAAATCTGTATCGAAAATCAAATCTGTGATTTTCTTAATCTTCTTACATAGTGGAATGGATTGTACCACCATCCAACCACTTATCCAAGGAAGAAACTTGGCAATAATCCATTGCTCTTCCCTAAACTTCAACCCTCATATGCAATTCACCACAAAGCTATCAATTTAACTTCCTAAATATATGTTGAATTTTGCACAGCATTTCATACCTATTGTCATCACTCTAGACTAAGCTATCTCCAAACCTCCAGTGGACTACTGCGATAGATTTTTATTTTCTACTTAAACACTTGGACTCTCCATCAACTCACTTTCCAAATTGGAGTATCTAGAGTGCTCTTTTCAAATACAAACCTGATTATATCATACCCCTAATTATGTCAGTGGTTTGTCATTGTTTGGATAATAACCACAATCCATAACATAGCCTCCAGTTTCTTATATGACCCTGCCAATTTCTACAGCATCATATCATGTCACAATGACCTGCCTTTGTGATTTCTTTCCCACCACAGGATCTTGTATATTATAGTTTCCTGGGTATGGAATACTCTTACTCTCTTTAGCTTAGGTAAATCCTAATATTCCTTTGCATCATAAAATAATGATTTTTTTCTCATGGAAGCTTTCTGTAACCTCCTATAATATATAGGATATATATATATATGTGCTTTTAATCATATTTAATATTTTAATTGTACTCATAATGGACATTGATTGGAGGTAGGAATCAAAAGAAATATTGGTGTTGAAATATGCCAAGGTAAAGAGGATGCTAAATTTTAATTTAGTAAACTACACATATGTTTGTATCACATACTCCCCCTTCATAGCACTTATAATTCATAATCTATATTTGTCACTAATAAATGTCTCTTCCCCATAGTAGGCTGTCATTCCCCTACAGTCAGTCTAGTTTCTCATACATAATGTGACTTAGCAAATAATAGACTCTCAAATAATTTATAAATAAATAAATAAATGAGTGAGTGATGCTGTGCAAAATATGCCAGATGGTAGAACAATGTATACAATGTACTAATTCATAATATACAGGAGAATAGAGCTGGAGGTGACCATGAGATTATGACCTCTCTGGGAATATGTAGAAATTTAGGAAATGGTATTGAAGTTTTTACAAGACATGAAATTGAGAATTAAACTTCTCTAGGCAATAGCTGACATCTGAATTGTAGTAAAAATTCATCCAGTATGTGCAGAGTGTGACTCAAATATAGAATCATATATAGTGCTGAAAAACATTTTTTAACTTGGCGGTATTACATGGGACACTAATGGGAAACAAAATGAGTTTTGGAGTAATCTCTTCAGTGGCAAACTAGTACTTCACCTGCCAAATTACTTGACAATTCTGTGAATTTTTTATAACATTTCACCTCACTCTGATATTTTATAATGGTAGATTTTTTTCAAAAGTATGTCTCATTAAAAAATAAAGAGTTAATTAGTATGTATTATATAGTAAGGTCCAAATCCAATTTCTACTGGTGTTATCTCACAGAGGGACATCACACCTGCTATATTAAGAGCCAGTCATGCTGATAAAGCCTACTTAAACAAGTCTTAATACTCCTTATGGCTGGGAGGGATCATTGTAGTCATGGAAGATATCATATTTTATATCTTGCTTTTTATAGGCATTAGATAAACTTATGATTCCAAGATATTAACCCAAGTCCTTCATCAATTTTCCAGCAAGCAACCAATGTTTCATAATTTGGTTCCTCCAATTAATAATTTTCCTTTTTGACTCAGTATGCTCACAGCTGTGATCAAACATTGGCAAAGCTCCTAAGAAGGAGGGGTATATAAGAGCTATTATTCAGAAAATAATAGAAACTGTCACCTTACTGTGTTTGGTTACAGAAAGTTTGCAAACTTATAAAATGCTGGCTATTGAGCTAGAGAAATACGGATCATTGGGAAATGAACCCATTATTTAGATTTGTATAGTATTTTCCCAAAGATTGGGAATTGTACCACTTGAACTATGAATCATTTTTAGATGGCATATAAATACTTCAATAACGACTCTTTGAAGGAAAACGTAGGTAGGCAAAATTGAGGGAATTGAAGAAACACATACTCATATATAATTAATGTACAAATTTTATAAAGGCCTCTGAAACAAAGCAGATATATATTTCTTTTCTTTTTTTTATTGTAAGCAAATGGTATACATGTTGTTTCTCTGTTTGTACATGGAGTCAAGGCATACCATGTGTGTAATCATAAATTCACATAGGGGAATGTTGTTTGATTCATTCTGTTATTTTTTTCCTTTCCTCCCACCCCTCCCAACACTCTTTCCCTCTATACAGTCCTTCCTTCCTCCATTCTTGCCACTATCCTTAACCCTAACTCTAAACCTAACCCTAACCCTAACGCTAACCCCCCCACCCCCCATTATAAGTCCTCATCCACTTGTCAGTGAGATCATTCATCCTTTAGTTTTTTGAGATTGGCTTATCTCATTTAGCATATTCTCCAATTTCATCCATTTGCCTGCAAATGCCATAATTTTATCATTTTTTATGGTGAGGTAATATTCCATTGTATATATATGCCACAGTTTCTTTATCCATTCATCAGATGAACGACATCTAGGTTGGTTCCACAATCTGGCTATGGGGAATTGAGCAACAATGAACATTGATGTGGCTGTATCTCTGTAGTATGCTGATTTTAAGTCCTTTGGGTA